>NW_014039934.1:36669-54932 GCF_001186125.1 Sphaeroforma arctica JP610
ACTACTATTACGGAACCCGTCTATTTTTACACCTACCCCCCCCCCCTCGGCTTGAAAATTCCAATGTTGGCTTATATGTTGTATTAGCACATAGAGTCGAAAAGCTCACATGAATTGTACAAGCGAAAAGAAAAGAAACGGGTTTCGATCATGTAACGGCCTCAATGCTTACGTTATATTCTCTTAGACAAAGTATACTTAGACTTTATAAGTTACTCGGTTACTCTATTACGTTTGGGCTTTGGTTATTGTGGTCCCCGATGGTGGATGGGACGTTTATTAATGCCTTTTGGAGGTACGTACATTCCATGCTGTTTAAAGCTGGGAATGTATGATGTCTCTGGATAGATCTTAACCACTTCGGGTCGCCTATTCGATGGTAAGATTGCTTCTGCATCAGCCTTATTTTGTGTAAGTGTTTGCGAAACTTCTTATGTAAAGCCTTTAGTACATCCGGATCATCAAATGCTGATGGTGGAAGATCATACTGTGCTCCATCGGCGAACTCCGTAGTGTAATATGTCATATCCTCATGTTTGTACTTCCCGAGAATCTTCTTAAACTCGTACGACATAAGAGGTGTAGTAGCTTCACGTGTGCGACGAAGGATGATCTCTGTCGTAGGGATTCGATGTGACCCGATATTTAAGGCACTAGAGCCGTCAACGTTGTCAACTTCATACGTTCCGCTCTTTTTATCGGCCACTGAGATCATAAATGGTCCAATATATTTAGCCGTAAGCACAGTTGTATTGGAGTTGCGAGCCATAATGTTGACTATATCGCCTACCTCAAACTCGACTATTTTCTTGGTATCATTCCATCGCTTCTGTCTCTTCTTGAGAGCGATGTCCTTCATCTCCTTTAAGCAAGGATAGACCACATCTTTGGTCCGACGCATCTTCTCTAACCATGGTAGTACATGATCATTTTGAGACTTCTTGTTGAAGGGGATCTGTAATTCACTATAACGGCCCCGAAAATAGTTAGCGGGTGTTGTACCAGTGACTGAATCAGGAGTTTCGTTCATCTGTGTCGGTACCCAATTGATTGAGTAAGGTCACATGTCAGCATCATCAAGTAGTGCTCTTCGCTTGAACTCCTTCATCTTTCTGTGTCGTACCTCGTTCGCACCTTGTGTCTGAGGCTTGTAAAGTACACCCATCTTATGGCATGATCCCACAACGCGTAACAGTGTCGTCATGACATCTCCTGTAAACTCACTCCCGTTGTCGGAACATACAATGGCTGGCCAGCCGAAATCTGCGAAGCACTTATATATGCACTCAGTCACCGTTTGTGTCGATTTGTCTTTCAGAGGATACAATACATTATATCTTGATGCGACATCAAACACGTGACAGACATATTTATACTTCGCGTGTTCGGACGTGGGTAGCTCTACCAAATCAATGATAACCCGGCGCCACGGCTCGTCTTCTGATACGCTGCGTAAAGTTGCGTATCCGTAGCGCTTGATTCGGTTAACTTCGCAGTCGTTACATTCGTGATACACCTGAGATATATATTGCTTGAGATTCGGGTGTACGATTCCGTACCTCTTGCAATCTTTCTCAGTTCTAACCTTATCCATGTGCTTAAGAGCATGGGTTTGTCTTAACCACTTCAGAATCGCCTCCTGTGATCTACTTGTAACATCGAAATCAGGAGGTGAGGATTCCACCGCGTCATCACCTGGACTCGAAGGCTCGTCTTGTCCAATCTCGCCTAAAGCTTCTACATCGTGAATCCGACTAATGTTTGATCTATCCATCAGTTGAGTCACATGATCATATACCTCAGGAAAGTCATTCATCAATTGCTTCAGCAATCGAGTCTCTGCTTGGTATGCAGTTTCCCTGTCAGACCGTATCTTCTTGTAGAAGGCTTTTGCTTGTGTTGCGCTCCTCTTTGATTCCTTTGAATTTGGCTGTATCTCGGTAACACATACTGCAGGTGCTTGTGTTGTACCAGTCTCTGATTGAGACTTAGGATTCAAGAGTGGAATCTTGGATTCCTCAACCTTCTGTTTGAAGGTCTCGGATGGTGTCCACTTGGTTGTTCCCACTGGACCTATTCGACATATTATAGTATGTCGCCAAGGCGTCTTTTGGACTGCACGGGTACCCTGGTAGAGAAACGTATCTACCTTACTATCCACATAGATCGGCTCACATTGTATCCTTGAGACCAACTGTGGTAGCCATTTATCTGAGTGTCTTAGGGGACAACACAACGTGATGGTAGCATCTTGAATATGTACATAATTTAGCAAGTGTGGTAGTAATAGCCATGGAAGATTTGACCAGGCATTCTCGTTAGACAAGTCTATCTGGAATCCGTCTCCTTCCGGATGTTCCAGTGTCCGGTACCTCGGCAGTTGCGCATTATGATGAGCGGCAAACATATCTATGGTATGTGGTCCATGTATGTTGTCAGCGATCTTAAATCACCGAGGATTGGTCTTCCAATCCGTAGCTAGTAACGCCCTAACCAACTTGTTAAAGTCTGGTACGAAGCGAGACAGCATGTCGGGTAAGTAATTGTGAATACCCGGTATGTGTGTTATGCCGAACAAAAAAATTGCGATCGTGTCATGCCACCGACTGACTAACTGTGGGTTAGGTTTCATGTCCTTTAGGTGTTGCAGTGACTTCTGATCACATAGCACGTTGAAGTGCGTGCCATATAGGTAGTCCTTAAAATGAGTGAGTGCAGTCACAATAGCCAAAAGCTCTTGTTGCACGGTCGGGTAATTGATCTGAGACGAGTTCATAGCCCTGCTAAAGAATTGTACATATCTTGGTTTCCCATCAATCATTTGATATAGAACGCCGCCGAGTGCCATGTCGGGCGCGTCTGTTGCTACGATGAATGGAATACCATCCTTTGGTGGCTAGACTACTGGTGCCTGCTGAACCACTGTTTTGAGCTACTTAAATGCGTCATCACAGTCTTTGGTCCATAGGGATAGTATTATTTATTTCAAAAATGGCAAGTATGTATGATAGTGCGCCTAGTTTGCCTTTATGACATCTGAAATGTCCAAAGGGCTTTAAGTAGTTTGCCAGGTGTGGTACCCCGTCAGACAAAAAGTTGACGAATCCGCACATACTGTTGACATCCTTACCAATGGTAGGAGTTCTCCAGTCTAGCAAGTGCTCGACCTTCATGGGATCAATCATGATTCCATCCCTGGATACTCGGTAACCCAACAGCTGAATCTCGTTAACACCGAAGTGACATTTCTTACTGTAAGTTGTGCTTGTCGAGTCTGTCTAGAACTTCTCGCACAACCCTTTCGTGCTCCTCTTTGGGTTTGGTGAATACCACAATGTCATCAATGTATACTTGTACATTGTCCATATCCCTAAACAAATCTTGCATAATTTGCTGAAAGAACGCAGGTAACATGTGTAACCCAAAGGGAGCACCTTGAACGAATATTGCTGACCCTCCCAGGTGAAGGTGAAATACTTCCGGTGTGGTTTGTAGATCTTCATCTGGTGGTAGCCCTGCTTCAGGTCATTAGTGGAGAATATCTTAGCTCCCTCCATACGCCTGAGTAGTTCGTTTATCCTTGGTAAGTGAAAATTGTGTGTCGGTATCAGAGCGTTAATAGGGCTCATATCCAAACACACCCGAACTTTCTTCAGCGTCCCGTCAGAGTTGAATCGGTCGACGGCTAAAAGCGCTAGGTTGACGGGAGTCGGCTAGTAGTTGACTGCGATCACCCCGTCATCTAACCAGGCTTTAAACTGTTCTCGTACGACCTGCTCATGACGCCATGCAACATAGTTACGTGTAGGACACTTCAGCTTCGAGAAATCTACTCTTGTCAGGTCTAGACTAATGTATCCGTTATTGAATTTGAACTTAGCCCAGTCAGTGATCTGAATCTTGTCGTTCTCAAAAATGAAGTCCTTGAGCTTCTTTGTGAAGTGAGGGATCATCTCTTTCACAGTCTTCGAAGGTTTATACACCGGTTTCAACTGGTTGTCGTCCGACTGATCCTTCTGTGGTTCAATGTTAGTAGGTAAGCCTGTAATTGTGATACCTAATACCAATAAATCACTCATACCTACTATGAGATCATAGTCAAGTGAGGTGTTACATATGACTGCCTTAGCAACTGTAGTACGTTGGTCTGTCAATGTAAACCTAAGATCGATTGCCATCTATCTACAAGTGATCTCTATTTCGTCAGCCAGTTTCAACATAGTTGGTTCTGACTTACGAGTTACGTCCGTCATTTTACAGAATCTAGAGGATATACATGAAATTTGCGAGCCCGGGTCCAACAACGCTTTTATTTCATGTCCGTTAACTCATATATCTAGGATTACACGCTCGTCTTGAGGTGTGTCCTTTTGTCGTAGTAAGACCCGGTATGTTTGTCACTTAACTTCAACCTTTGGTTGCACCTTGCATGTATGCTTGTGGTAACCTCCAGTCCCGGAACAGTCGGCACACTTCGCGATAAAGTGCTTACACTTGTCTGCGTGCTTTCCATTCCATCCGCCATCCAGCTCATGTTAGGTCATTTTCCAATTGCAATCAGTCTCACTACAGTTCTTGACCTCCTTATGCTTGGGCTTAGGGTTGCCTGCCGGCGGTCCATTTCTGGCGGTTTGGTTACCCTTAGGAATCAGAATCTAGAGGATATACATGAAATTTGCGAGCCCGGGTCCAACAACGCTTTTATTTCATGTCCGTTAACTCATATATCTAGGATTACACGCTCGTCTTGAGGTGTGTCCTTTTGTCGTAGTAAGACCCGGTATGTTTGTCACTTAACTTCAACCTTTGGTTGCACCTTGCATGTATGCTTGTGGTAACCTCCAGTCCCGGAACAGTCGGCACACTTCGCGATAAAGTGCTTACACTTGTCTGCGTGCTTTCCATTCCATCCGCCATTCAGCTCATGTTAGGTCATTTTCCAATTGCAATCAGTCTCACTACAGTTCTTGACCTCCTTATGCTTGGGCTTAGGGTTGCCTGCCGGCGGTCCATTTCTGGCGGTTTGGTTACCCTTAGGAATGACATTGTTTTTGTTGCCTTCAGAACCATTTGTATTTTTGTTATTATTGCCACCCTTGTCACCCCCTTTGTTCACCTTCTGACCTCCATTAGTAGACTGAGAGTCTCGACCATTGCCTGATCCCCCGGTGAGATTACCGCCGACCTTCTTCTGAGTATTAGTGACTTTCACCACGGAACTAGGGCGGTTGGTAAACTTCTGATCCGCTCTCGAGTAAAATTTAGTCCAGGTTAAGCCCGCTAGCTTCATTATACCGTAGGTAGGTCCCTCAATGGAGAACTCTCGTACCTTGTCCGGGTAAGATTGATGCATATCAGAGTACAGAATCTCTTGATCTCTCCTATGCAGGTTTGACCAAATGATTGTCTGCACCCATAGTACACACATGGATAGCTTGTCAGGTGACATCTCCAAAGTCTGGGCCCGTAACATGTGTGTGTCCAACTCTAATAAATAATGGGACACCGGCGTTCCTTCTTCCGGTGGTATCATGATCGATACAAGCAATTCCGGTGGAGGGTCCATCGAAAATAAGTGGATGATCATCTCACTCTGCTATTTCCACGTTTTCAGCTTAGTGATCGCTTGTTTCGCCTTCTCTAACTTGTTGTACTTGTAAGAGGACGGCTTAAAGCTCTGCTGCGCTGCTTCGAACCGTAGGTTCTTCCGTAGATTGGCAGTAATCATAATCTGTCCAAACTCTTCCAAAGACCTAGATAACAACGCCAGACTACTAGTATCGATTGGATCCTTTCGGTCCTTTTGATCAGATCTGTATGTCGATGTTTGTTTACCTATGTCCTTTACAAACTTCTTGCCTTCCACAGCCTTCTCGGTCTGAATCACTCTTAGTTCTGAATCAATCTTGGTCTGGAAGTGCGTAGCCATTGTCATATAAAGACTAGCGACATCAATCCTACCTAGATCCATCGCTTCGAGTGAAGCAGCCTAATTCTTGTTCATTTGAACAGTGAATTCAGTAATTTTCAAATCACTACTAGAGTGATCTGATCCCTTGTCAGTTGTCTGCCTCATCCTTTGATCCATCGACCTGTTATATGTGAATGAATGCTTCTGATAGGACATAAATTTGTGTTGTCGTTGGGATAGCCGGGGGCGAACTGTCTTCCGATGATGACAAAGATGTTCTAGCTTCCACCTGATCAGGTTTAGGCTCTGGTTGGGTTGTCCTTCGGAAATATCTCTGGGGCATTCCCGTGGATTGCCTTCCGGTGGTGGATTTGGTTTCGGCTCCTGTTCGGATGCCATTCGCGACATTGCTGTTGCGTCCAATCCTGGAGAAGATTGTGCTTCGGATGATGCAGATCGGATTCTGTTTGACTCTCCAGTGTCTGACAACATCTCAAATGCCAATATGGCTTGATAGAGTTCCAAATGGTTCGATATCAAGTCGGGAATGTCTCCAAGAAGATCCCGAATTGCGTACCAAATTAAGTGTGCAAAACTTCCATCTCTCCTAGTTCCGAATACCTTCGGTAGAATCTTTTGAAACTGACGGACAAGTGTGCGTGCCTGCTTACCTTCGTCAGTTTTCATTGCTACTAGCCGATTGTAATATTTAGAATCTCTAAACAAATCGAGCCCAAAATTTCTCACCGCTGCATTCATAATATACCTCGGTGAGATTGTATCATCCGGCTTGGTCTTCATTACATCCGGAAAAAAGGTTCCATACGTGTTTCAAAACAACCATGCCCGGTTGGCCCGCTGTTGGATCAACTCTCGTTGACCTTCCTCTTGGAGATCAATTTGAGTCTGGTATGGATGTCCCAGATCAAAGTTCTGTCGCCATGCCGGTCGGAGTGGTGTTTTGGGTAATCGCAAGAATTGTGAATCCAGCCCGGTGTCCGACTCGTCGTCCTGATGGTGAAGCGTATGGTCCACATCATCCGGACCTATATCCACGAAACGCAGTTGTTCCTCCGTTACGTTGATTTGGGGCTGATCCAACAGTGTTTGTGCTATTGGCACATCCTCCGAGTCATCCTCTCCTGAGTCACCATGACCTTGATCCTTCTCTGCGGCTTGCTTTTTCTTCCGCTGCTTAGTGGGTCTCAGTTCAAGTACCATTGGTTGGTAGTTCTTCAGAAAGTTTCTCATATCCCTTGCTACCATATGATAAGTAGGGTCTTGCCTATGTGCTATGCGCGATCTCCTCTAGACTGACTACGATACCAAGACGTTTACGTTAATAAGACAAGACGTTGAAACGTTTAAATGTAAATTGTTAAATAAGTTTAGCTTCAGCCCTTGGTAATGAGCAAAAGATTAGAGGATTTTAGACTGAGACTATTGTCTCTATGCTCCACTCTAATCACTCACTACTTCGGTCTAGATTTATTTTGTTTTAGTTACTAAGACTAGATATCATTTCATTGGACGCATAGTTTAAATTTCACGCCTCGAAACAATTACCCAATCAAACTAACCAATAAAATATCTATAAGTCCAACTTAAGAAAAGAAAAAAGAAAATCAAAACACCAAGTCGGTGCAGTATACATCTGCACCTTAACCCCATCACTTGGTACCTAGCTCTCCATCCCATTGAAGGCATAGACGGGCACATCTAGTTGGCTGGCTAGGATAACTCAAAATCATGTCGTCCTAAATTCTAACAACTCTGATCCTGTCCTTTTCTCAGTGGATTATCTTGCTCTGAGATCATTATCGAATTATACTATAGGTTTGTACCAACAACCATTTCATGTCTAAGACCCTCTCTCATGATACTCCTATTAATTAGAGATTCCCAAAGTGTCATTTTCAGGTGTCAGATTGGTGTCGTTCCTATATTATGTACAATTCTAATTTCAGTGGAAAAACCAATCTATATTTGGAAAGCCACCTGATTGTCCACAGTTCCAGTGATATAAGTATAAACGTTAATACAGATATACGTTTATTAAATAGGTTAACTGTGCAACTACTATTAGGAACCCGCTATTTGAACATCTCTCTCTCTCTCTCCTATCTCTCTCTGTGTATGTGTGTGTGTCTGTTTGTGTGTGTATGTGAGTGTGTGTCCCCACCTCTCCTCTCTCTCTCTCTGTTTACGCGCGCGTGTATATATATATATATATATATATATATATATATAGTGTGTGTGTGTCTCTCTCTCTCTCTTCTCTCGTGTGTGTGTTGTATGTGCGTGTGTCCTGTTTGTGTGTGTATGTGAGTGTGTGTCCCCCCCCCCCCCTCTCTCTGTTTGTATGTGTGTGTGGGGGTGGTGGGTGTCTCTATCTCTTTCTCCTCTCTCTCCCTCTCTGTGTTTGTGTGTGTGTATAGGTGTATCTCTCTCTCTCCTCTGTCTCTGTGTGTGTGCGTGTGTGGATATCAGGCTTGATTTTTCAATAAATTTTTATAAATAAAATTACTCTAATCTAGTAGCCCACTCATCCAAACAAGCTTCAATCTCGAGTTTAGCCTTATCCTCTATGTGTGCGATAGCACCGTTAGGCTGTAGACGTTCGCGAGCTCTTTGAACAAATCTAGCCAAAGTGAGAACAAAGTGTTCTTTAGAGCCCCACTCAGGTAAATCAGGATTCATTTTATTATGGTGTATACGACGCTCGTCTAATTGTTTGTCTGCTTTAGTGACGATATTTTTAAGTGTAGCATCTTGTAGTTTCCAAGTCGGTGTTGTAGCCACTTTCTTTAAGTCTGACTCCGCTATAGGGTGAGCGAGCAGTATTTCGTTCTCCTTCTGGACTCTACTACCGCCTACGTAAAGTATGTTTGGCCATAATGATTCAGCCTTTGTGCTCCACTTCATTACCATACGTTTGATTGCCTTCGTTTGACCAATAGTCATACCTTGTAAACTATGTACCGAATCAGATTTAGCAACACATATAGGTATTCCTATCCCACAGCACCTTTTACAATCGCATCGTAGTTCAGTCGCTCCTAGTATCTCATACTTCGATTTTTTATTCAAAGCATGATCAGGTGCATCGTCACTATCCTGAGATGTGATAAAAGGCTCACCTTTATAATCAATCATCTCAATAACACCCACAGGTATCTCATCTCTGTCGTAACCATTCGAATAGATTATATCTCTGATTACACCACGAGATTGCTTGGCCAAACAAACCTCAGGTACAAAGTTTACCGTAAGTTTCACTATCATTCCAACCGCCAAATATGATATCAGAGGTATTGCTGCCGCCATACCCAGACTTCTGCTACCGTTAACATTCCCAACACAGCTAGCTTTTCCGCTATAGTGCGCACGTACAACGTGAACACTATCAAAGTTACTTATATATTCGGTGTTATAGAAATCTCGGTCATTATTAAAGCATGTTGCATACAATGTACTGTCCTCCACCATACTGAATTGCTGGTGTTCATTTTGACCTACACGTTCATTGATTCTAGTAGCCCAAAACGATAAATCTCTTTTCATATTAGACTCTGCGTTTACTGTACCTGTATAACCACAACGTAGCTGCGTTAAAGCATCAATCAATGGTCCAACAGTATTTAGTCTGACGGGTTCGGTTAGTATCCAGAATTCTTTGAACTGTTGCCAAAATACTAGTCCCATGTTATCAATAGCCATATTTGTCATGGTATTGTCTAGAACTGACTTATCACATACGGTGGCAGTTGTTTGGGGTCACCAAACGTCATGATGGATGGTAGTCTACCAGCAGTGGGTAAATCACCTGTCGCGTACCTTCCTTCACTTAAAATATCTCCACATCGTTGACACATATGCCTCCAAATACGGCGACCGCACATGTAACATTCATCTACCATCAATAGTATACTATCTCTGTATCTTGATTGTGTACATGCGAAAGCTAACATACTCCCTCTTTCAGCTATCGACGAATATTCTTTTGCAGCACGACTAAATTTGAATATTCTATCCATTGTGGACCCACCAACATTGTCAGCAGCTGCTCCTGTAGGTGCGGTGATCAACGACGCAAACGGACTCCCTTTCTCAGTTTTTGCCAGTGAGTCCATAATGTTCATGACAAAGCTTTTGCCAGTACCCGCTACACCAGTTATTATCCAGCGTATCAAGGATGACTGATCGCTCAGTAAGTACTCGAGGTAAGCAGTTACTACATGACGTTGTCTATCATTGTTATAACAAAGTGTAGGATCAATATATGTGCCGTGACCAGGAAGTCCTTTACATATACTAAGTGGTTTGTCTCCATCATAGAATGATTCTCTCATTATTCACTTAAATTCCTTAATTCTTCAATTGTCCGCCCTCCCAGCCAGGCTCTCTCCACACCAGTCACACTACCAACAACAGCTTCCTAAAGTCAGTTACTACTAGCTCAGATTCCAACTCGTCACCTCCACCTCCTGCTACCAATGCTTCTTGACCACCTTCACCTAAAAAATCTATCGGCGTCTATATGTTCACCAGATCTACGTCCATCACCTACTATCGCACTTCTAGCCCGACCATCATCACTCGGGCCGATACCATCGCTTCCATATGTTGCATCACATACTGCTCTAACCACCAAATTCACAACATGCTTGGAAAGTAACTTTCCTTCAAGAGGGTACCAAAACCTGTCTATTGTAGTCTCATTGTCCCAACCCATAAACTTGTTGTCCCTCAAACTTTGATCATGTAGTAATACCATTGTTCTGCAGAACATTTCTTCTATCGGCCTTACCACAATCATAGTTCCGTGGTAGTATACTGGCACACCATTCCTACTAGAAATCTTTGACATATTATATTCATGAAAGGAATACTTCAACACATTGTTTAGTGACGAATCATCCTCGTTGCCCTCATTGTGTGCACTCTTGTCGTCTACAATCTTATCTTTCGTCAGTAGATAATTCGAGTGGACACTCGGCGCTGTCCAACATACAACGAGATACGAAGGAAGGTACGAGTGCACATATACATTTTTTCTGAGCTAATGCACATATAGCATTCTCCTGCAGATATCTTTCGTGATTTTAATATGGCCATGTTGAGACGCGTAGCTAATGATTGTAGACTGGTGCCTTCGGGCAAGTTACTTTCAAATAACTTTTTAAAGATATCTTGCGCTTCGTTTGCACTGATCTCTCTTATACATGCGTATCCGACGACATAGTCACATATCCTTTGTACGTATTTATCTCGGTTCATATAGAGCCTCGACTGTTGCAAAAAGCACTTTGCTTTGTACACGTTATCCCTGAGTTGCCGCTGTACACTTGTCTCACATCCCCGTGCGCTCTTCAACTGATCATCTGTGTCATAGTTGCCACCCCATGCGAGTGTAAGATCGCGCGATCCTTGAACTAAGCGGGGGTGGTCTCTTTTGCATTTCATCACCGCCACACCCCTCTTTATATCAATGTGCGGCACTTTTGATACTAACGTATCATCACTCCTCGCTGGTACTAGTCTATTTTCAGTGCCGAATCCAAGTCTACAAGCTCGTTTGTCAACTACCTCTCCATTCTGCAAAGTTTTAGTACCCATCTTTTGTAGACAGTACGAACTACAGCAATGTACTGACGTTCGATTCACTATATCAATTTCATGCTGCATAATATTCTCCTTCTTCACGTCGAACGTACGCCTGCTGAGACGAGCTGCCGACGGCTTCTCTGCTACCCCTTCATGTCCTGACCATTCATCAAAGTCGCCTACAAGGTCAGGAGGTACGTCATCACCTCTAAACATCTTTCGTTTGAGTATTCGATCTTCTTCAGATGCGGTTAATAAATCCATACTCGCAACCTTCATACGAGAGCGGTAATATGGAGTATCAATTTCATTATCATGTTTTCGTTTCCGACCGGAAGGATGTGCGGCTGATATACTTGTAAATACCTCTAGCAGTGTAGTAGTTGTCTTCATAATAGATTGTGTCTCTATTGCGTTTAGTCTATTGCTGACCCTACTCATATATTCGCCACTTTGGAGTTCACCGTCTTCGACTCGCATATCACATACACCTAGTGCTCCATCTAAAAGCTCGTGTATATAGTCACAGGCCTTAGTTTTCCATAGTAAAGCGTGTAAATGTATTGCTCCACGACTTTTGGCGAATTTGTATCTCGCCCAATAGTCAGATATTCTTAGTTTAGCTATCAGTACCAGCTTAAACCATGCTTTACAGCGAAGTACAAATAATCTGTTTAGTACTTGTGGATAATCTTGTAGGATAGCGTGCACATTTCTACCTTGTACACGCTCTCCAACTCCTGGACGTATTTGTTCCGCATCTTCATATCTACCCCAATGTGACAACATGTCACTGATACATTGATGTAAGTTAGCCCAATGATACTCGGTCATTGTGGCTGGTGAGAAAACTAGAGGCATCTCATCGCGAGTGTCGTGTATATGATGAACCAGAGTCTCTACCTCTTGCCTTCGGGCCCACCAATACTGTGGTTTCCCTTTTATACTTCTACTGTGTCCGGTTATTTTGTAAGCTAAAGTTCACAATGTTTGTTTACGAGTGCTGGGTTGTTCATCGTCATCTTCCACTTCTTTTTGTATAGTATTTGTAGCATTTTTAGTGCATCTACTGATACCCAAGTAATATAATAGTTCACCTTTTGTGGCTGGCACGTCCGCGCCAAACTGGTTTACTACGTGACTTGTAGAGGACAATGTCTGCACCCTAGCTTTAATATTCATTATAGAAAACTTTAGCGTACGGTGGCGTTCGTAACGTCCGTCGTATGCATTTATGATATATTCAGCCCACTGCCATAATTCAGGATTCACTGATCTTGCTGTTCCTCTCTCCCATGCGGCGGGGATATCTTTGTACGTAGATCCATCAGCTAACTATACGGCACAGGGCATAAATATGCATGGCCAGGCTTTTCCTCAGAAATGGGGGATATCTTTAAGGATAATCTGTCAGTACCAAATCATTGTTTTATAACAGCCTCTAGTCCACTCTCTACGCCTAAATGTTCACGAATACTTGCTCCAACAAGATTTGAAATCCCTGTAGATATGCTCGCGTTACGTGTATGCACACCACTGACTTCCATCTCATTAACTTGTCCTGCTGCATCTACAACCCCTACAACTACTCTCTCACTTACATCCATCTGACCGGGTGCGGGTCCGCCGTCCGACATGACTTCCTCAAATGTTGCAATATCGACTGATCTGATCTCAACATAATCATTAACTGGCAGCTGACTTAAATTTTCATTGATATGGTAATGTCATCATAAGCGGGACTATTGGCAATGAGCCAGTTTAGCACGTCGCGTACTTTATGACGCCGACAACGCAGGTCCCGGAGTTTAGAGTTTAATGGGGTTCCCGCCTGTTTGTCTTTTCAGAACCACCATCTCAATATCCGAGGGTAAACGAGGAAGGGATGATGCTATAGCGGTCAATGTGTCTGTCCGATTGTAAGATTCGGTCTATCAAGGCGATATTAACGCCTTAGAGTAATTATACGCTTAGGTTAAGTCTAAGTATCGTGAAATTTGAAGTAAGTAAACGAAACGAGTCTTTTGATAAAATTAGGTATGTCTCGTGAAAACATCAATACTCTGAGGGATTGTGAGGCTGAGACATTGCCTATATACAATCCTCTCAGTACTGTTTCCGCCGAAGGGATTTTATTTAGTGTTTCGTTGTCGCTCTATTAGAAACTATGGTATGTTTCGTTGGGGCGAATCCGAGAGACTAATAAAATCCTATCTTTAGAAGAAAATATCTTAACTTATGACTACTAGCTTGTCTCTTAAGGACTAGCTTGGACAAGAAAAAAATTTGTGGTAGTGAATCTACCTTTACGCTTAAGTAGTCTAAGTAACTAATACCTTTGCTAACTTTAAAATGTATAAGATTCGGTCTACCAAGGCGATATTAACGCCTTAAGAGTAAATAAACGCGTAGGTAAAATCTAAGTATCGTGAAAATTTTAAAGCAAATAAACGAAATGAGACTTTTAGTAAAGTTAGGTATGCCTCGTGAAAACAGCAATACTCTGAGGGATTGTGAGGCTGAGACATTGCCGATATACAATCCTCTCAGTACTGTTTCCGCCGAAGGGATTTTATTTAGTGTTTCGTTGTGGCTCTATTAGAAACTATGGTATGTTTCGTTGGGGCGAATATGAGAGACTCATAAAATCCTATCTTTAGAAGAAAATATAATAATAAAATACTCTTGATGTCCTTAGTTATTGTCTTAACCAATTACTTGCCACTTATCAAGAATTACCGACTTAGCCTTCATCAGACTGTCACATCTGGTTGGCTGATCGGAGGATCAACTAGGTACCGTTAATAGTCCCTAGAAACCTATATTCGGTTGAGCCATCTCGCTACCGAAGTATTCAGATATAAATATAGTTGGAAAGTAAATATAGTAATGTTAAAAGAACTAGACCAAATGTTATGATTGGTATTTTACTGGGGCCTTTTAATGGCCTTGTCCAAATTTCTGATATGTAAAATGGAAAAGGTATTACTTAATAAAACCATTAAAAACCATTTAGGAAACTTAAGTACCTTGTACTATTAAGAATACGTTTATAGTTTACGTACTGCTTAAGAGTACGTTTATAATATAGAGTCTAATGTGGAGGCCCGGCTATTACACGATCAATAAATGACGCATGAGCAGTTATAGCCCAGTTTCCGTATTTAAGCATACGTGCTGCCACTACTGGCTGAATCACACTGATTACTGATTCTTCAGCGTATGTTAGAAGTTTTAAACAATCAGATATTGGTACGCCATGAGAGAACTCATTACTCCGACTAAAAGTAGGTTGTCTCACAGACCCGTCTGGCTCATTCTTTCTCATATCCCCATAGCATTCTGCTAGTTCTATGATTTGAAAGTTGCTTGTCGACGATCCGTTCTGGAATACATATGTTGATAAAAAAAATGCATTATATTCATCAAAGCATACCGTTGCGTCTCCGTATCTTGACAGATTCGTAACTATGAAATCATTGTTTCCGTCATCGTTGTCCATGAATAAACCAGTTGTGACTTTATATGCTGTACATATTGCATATATGGCAATCTTGAAAGTCTCGGTTGATATTTCAAACCGTCGTATTGCATAGGGATAATAATATTTATTTCAAAAATGGCAAGTATGTATGATACAATGTATGAACATATGGCATGGCTCTCATAGTCGCTGTAGTGGTTCAGGAAAGATTGATGGGAAGAAGTGGTCAGTAAATTCCCATTTGAAGTTTGGGCCAAGTGAGTCGACAATGGAAGATATGTGCTGAGTCAATTCGGGCCGGTGTTGACAAAACACTGTTACTATCGAATGTTCCATATATTCGCTTGCTGACCTACTAAGCAGAGTACCTACCTCTGTGGTACGGATCGGGTCTGCGCCGTGTAGTGCCGCGGAATGGGTTAGTGCAGAGTACGAAATACCGAGAAGGACCAGGTTATCCGTCATAATCCGGTCGAGAAGCGAGGATGGGAGTAAGCTAATGCCGCACCAGACCACGGATGAATTCGGTATGTGTTGGCTGGCCTGGATCGGAAGTATCATAGTCGGAACCAACAAGCGCGATGATTTGGCTTGAACCGATATTTGGAAGTAGTACTTCAACAGCGTGGTTAGCCGGGGTATTGGAAACATCTGTTGATGTGTCAGGAACGGATGAGGGTACGGTGGTTCTTCTACATGCGGGAGAAAAGATCCAAGGTGTTCGTGGAGGGTCCAGATACCGTGGAAGTCATGGCACTCCTGTAATTGCTGAAGGAGGTCAGGGCCAATGGGCGGTAGTTTTGGGCCTACCAGGATGCGTCGAATCAGTTGTTGGATGCAGGTAAAGTGGCTGGTAGTGAACTTGTGGCTACCAGGGCAGACAGGGCAGAGACAGCCGTCGGTGCGGTAGTCGAGCAATGTGAACATGTACGTATTCGTTACAATCATAGCACAGAGCTGGATTGGTGTAGACTCAAAGAAGCGATTGAAGCTGTCGTGTCTGGCTGTGTCACGGTTTGAGGTTGGCGGTTTACCCATAACCAGTTGGTAGTAGTATTGGCGCCGGGCCATTGCCGCGATCTTATTGGACCAACGGTTTGTTGAGTTTTTCCTGATGTCGTCACAGCGTTGGCGGAGGGCTACATGGTCGGGTATACGCCCGCCCGTGGTTTTGTGTACAGTGTTCAGGTGAGCATAGATACAGTACGGGAAGCGCAGTGATGGTTTATCGTGGGCCCAGGCGGGGTGCGTCAGAGGGGTAAGTGAATTTGTGCTTGCCATTAGGTCGAGTTGTATTCACAGGCAACCTCTGAGGTAGTCCGCGAATGGTCGCGCGGGGAGCAGGCCGCAAAAGTGAAGTAAGTTTGTTTGATGTTTGGGAAACCGAGGGTGTTTAGTGCCCGTGATGATGGCTGCTGCTTGGATGAGTGCTGAGTTAAAGCGCTCGAATAAGGGGTCCAACGCATTGCATAGTCACGTATTACAGTGGCATCATCTTTGGACGAAGCTACTTTACCTGCTGTAATATTTGTTACACTGCCGATACGAGGTAATATACTTTGAGTTGTCCACAAGCGTTCAAATATTTCATTGCTTTAGTTTTCTATGGAAATCCTTGATTTGTTTAGTATCTGTGTATTCAGTTATACCATACAACCTACCCACATGCTCAACGGTCAAAGCTCCTGATCTAGATCGTATTATACCAGATGTTTGAATACCATCGAGAACCGTATGTAATTCTACCTCTGATGTTATACGTAGCCTACGTGTATATGTAATTGTATGTTGCTGTGTATTTGAGAGCTGAGGTGTATTTGTATGCTGCTATGTGTTTGTGTGCTACATAGCTGTATTTGTATGTTGCATATATGTATTTTTTATTTGTGTTAATGGTTGTATCAATTCACTTGACCTCCTGTTTCCACCTCGCCTACCCTTACTTTATCTACGTATTTGCGGATCAATACATGCTCTTCTAATATTGCTGGTGGCTGGTTGAATATTTTCATTCCCAAGTGTGGTATCCGCGAGTAGATGTAGGCTGAATTCCACATTCCACATTGTATTCAAGTGGTTACACGTACTACTCTTATAGCATAAAGTCATCCACTCTTAAACAGTATCTCAATTTTCCCAACACCAGAACACAAACAAGAAGTCAAAAACACAAAAATGTATAAATAATAAATATCATAATTTGCCAAATCCCAACTGAACACAAAACACATTTCTGTCGCAGAAAATCAGAAACGCTAAACAATTGCCAACTGACAGGGGTTTTCGCAGCCAATAGAATCACATTTCTTAAACGCACTTTTAATTGGTCAACAAAATTTCATATGTTCAAACTTCGAGCTCGTCTACTATGAAAATTTGAAAATATCCCCCCCACCCATCACAGTGTATCCTTATACCCCTGCAGAGAAAAAATAAACAAACATTATAGTAGTTGCTATGTATTAAATAAATACCAAATATTTTTTTAAATAGCAGTGTTTAGCTATTATATATGTAGTCTCCTAATATTTAATAAATAAACTGAAACCATAGCCCTCTAAATTATACACGGAAACATCCCTTTTTTTGAATATATATATTTATATATATATATATATAACCGATCTAAACTCCCCCTTTCTGAGAATTGAGGAGATGCTTCAAAATTCAACTAAATATATTGCCTTTTTGGGTCGAGGGCTCGAGGCATCGAGTAATAATATTTATTTAAAATAAATAAAAGTGTACATACATATGTCCTATTTTATTCTATTTTTAAAATATATGCAAGGGCGATTAACGGAGACGACGCGTGATTGCCCCATATTTATTTTGTATTATCATGAGAGATCTGTATGAGATCATAAAAGCGTGTGAGTGACGTTGTGACGCACAGAGGGCCAGACGCACGAGTGCACAAATACAGGGTTGGTAGTGAATATTTATTATTCGAATGGCTGTACCAAGTTAGTACCCAGTATGACTATCGAAGGAGGTACACGCATCGCCATTCGAAGGAAGAAGGAAGTCCACGCATATGATCATGCCACTGTGCGCTACATTGGATCCGTCGACGGAACTTTAGGTACAGACTACGCCATATCCATCTTTGGAATGACATGTTGACAGTTAGCTATACTTGATGTATACGTATACATCATGCATGTTGCTGCGAATGTTTTCGATGAAAAATTGGGTTATATATATATATATATTCCATACACGCACACACACACACACATATATATATATATATACAAA
>NW_014039933.1:0-4086 GCF_001186125.1 Sphaeroforma arctica JP610
GCATACACATATACATTATATATATGTATGATTTTTTTCTTTTGTGGAGTGTCTGAGTATGTTTCTATCCATATAAATCATAAGTATATGACTATCCTGCGACTGCCAAGTTTCAGTTACCAATCGCCTCAAACCCTATGGCAGATCACTCACGGTCTTCTCATGCCCATACCATAACTGTGTGTACTCACCTGCGAGTGTTGATGTCCTAGCACTCACGGTCTTCTCATGTCCCTACTTTCTCTCTAGATACTACCGCTTGTTTACTGAGCTGTTGGTGGATTGGATCGAGGCGTCTGGACTACATACGGGTGAGAGTAACAACGTAGAGACAGACGGCCCTCAGATGTTCGCCATAGCCATGACTGTGAGTCGTCTGGCCACGTGCTTCTTCACCTTTGAAACCATTGATATAGCCAGGTATAGCTGTGTGTCTGTGTGACCCGTTCCTCCTTTATTGTCAACTATGTGAGAGTGAGATTGATATATAGCCATGACTGTGAGTCGCCTAGCCACGTGCTTCTTAACCTTTGAGACTATTGATATAGCCAGGTATGGCTGTGCCTGAATGTTCCGCGTTCCTGTTTATTGTCTACTACACGATGTGTGACTATGGAGTGGCCAGCTTGTCTTACTTTGTCCCATATATGATGTGTTGTGACAATGAAATATAGTCCTATTTGCAACGAAAATATTAAATTTCCGTCTATATGCCTGCTACCACCGCCATACGAGGATACCGTTTCCTGTGGGTGTTTTATACTCCTCTTTATTTGTCTAGTATGTGCGGGTGGGTGATAGTTGGCTTGGTAGTATTGACTGTGAATCATGCCGCAAGCCGCATCACCGCCTCTTAAACTAAACATATATCCAAGGTATAGCCCCGTTCAACTGAACGGTGTGTTTGAGTGATTCTCCTTTGTAATTGTCCTGTATGCGCGTGTACAGATTAAAAACACGACGTATACAATCCATACTTGACGTTGTGACCATTAACTATCCAAATCCTTTGTTCTGCTTTCAGTGTGTGCGGCTTGTTTATACCCTGGTGAAGTTGATGTCACTGATAGAACTGCTTAAGTACCTATGTATGCTGACATGTGTACACACATCCGTTATATATATATATGTATATATATATATTTATATATACATTTATGTTTCACATATCTCATACTTTATATCCTGTACTCTCCTTGCAGTAAATTCGGGGTGTATGGTTTTGTACCTGCCCTGGAGCCGTTGCTGCCACTTATGGCTCAGCTGAGTACAGCGTGTCTGCATAGAGCACAAACCGAATCGTTTGGGGAGAACTACAACATAGAGGCCTTTGACTTGGTACGTATCACAGGGTTTACTATGTACACGGCTTGGCTGCTTCATTTATTCGTACTTTATTTGGTTAGGGTAGTATATATATATATATATATAAATATATATATATGTATATATATATCACAAGCACTTCATTGTTGTGGCATTTGTTGTGGAGAGTACTGCGCCTATGTGTGTTCCTGTATGTGAACGTATCACTATTGAATACATATACGTTTGTTTTTCCCGTTCATTTCGATATTGATCTTTTAGTGCATATATTGTGAACGGTTTATCTGTACGTCTATTCTCAACATCCCTCTCGGGTGAGAGTGTGTATACGTTTATCGTTAACGTTTATTGTCGAACGCACTGTGACTTCTCTATATGGGTCCCGTTCGAAGATTCAAAGCCATCGCTGGAGTTCTAAAAAATCCCTTAAAACCATCTATGACTTCTTGCTGGCAAATGTTTTTAGGGTTTTTTAGGTTTGAGGATTTAGAGTTTTGTCTGACTACTGGATGGAAAGACAAACTCAGTGGACCTGTAATAGTAGTCATAGAAATCTTCGCACAGTCAGATAGACCACTCAGAACAACCAGTGTCCGTGTAGTGCATTCACATAGCCCTAGGGTTTACTAATTCCTAAACTTTCATTCAATGGCCATACCCCATACCTAAGGTACGCTGGACGTATAAGTGACCCCGGTGAGTCGGTCGGCAGTTCTTTAGATATACCGTGTTAAAATGAACCAGTCAAATCGTCAGAGCATCGGTGTGGCACGCTACTCACTCGTACCCCTGTTCTACAGTTGCTAGATGCGTGGGTGACCCTAGTGAGCGATCAACAATTCCCCACACATTCCGTGTTAAAATGAACCAATCAAATTATCCGAACATCGGTGTGGTACGCTCCTATGGTTTGGCACATTACTCACTCGTACCCCTGTTCTACAGTTGCTAGATGCGTGGGTGACCCTAGTGAGCGATCAACAATTCCTCTCACATTTCGTGTTAAAATGAACCAATCAAACCATCCGAACATCGGTGTGGTACGCTCCTATGGTTTGGCACATTACTCACTCGTACCCTTGTTCTGCAGTTGCTAGATGCATGGGTGACCCTAGTGAGCGATCAACAATTCCCCACACATTCCGTGTTTAAATGGACCAATGAGATCTTCCGAACATTTGTGGCGGCACGGGTGGAGAGTGAAATGAAGGCCACACTGGAAGATGCCGATGAGGAGTACTTTGAGGAAGAAAGTATGCGGGCGTCATATGTCAAGTGTCAAGTGTCAACTGCCAAACGACAAGCGACGGCTGTCATGTGTCAAGTGCCAAGAAATAACTGCTAAGTGTCCTACTGCCAGATAAGGCCTCTAGATTCAGTACGGAACGCTCGGATGAATTCGTCACAACATAAACCGACGTGGCGCTAAGTTCCTCAAAAATCATGTAGAAATGCACAGGCACTCGGAAACGCCCTAAAACCTTAAACTCTGAACCCCTAAACCCTAACGCAGGCACTCAGACTTGTACTCGGCATACTCAGTTCGATATTCAACCTTTAAACCCCTAAGACCGTAATACCCTAAACCATTCATGATGGCGAACACTGACGGCTATATCCTTCGACTTATACCAATCCCACCATTCAGATGACGTTCTAAATATGGACAGTCAGAACCTAAATATGGCAGCCTTGGCGAGGTTAACACCCGCCGAATCTATTGAATTGGTCTCAAAAGAAATCCAGGCCAAGGTGGTGGCCCTACGCACCACGACAGAGGTAAGAACAAGCAGAGTGTCAAGCGTCAAGTGCCATGTGTCACATGTCAAGTGTCACATGTCGCAAGCGTGTGCGTGCACATTTGGGTGTGGTATTTCGTCTCGTCAGATACATGGGCTGTACATGAGTGTAGTGGTTGGTCTGATGTCATTCATGTGTTAGTGCGTTTTAGTTTCATGCATGGGCACACTAGGCCCACCCAACCCACCCGCATGGACACCCAGAACCCTAAAAAGTAAAAACCCAAGGTAGCTGGCGTATGCGCCTTTACCGAGAGAGCGCGGTAGGTATATCCATTCGTCGTTGGCAGACACTTGACTGGGTTTAGTCTTAAGAACTTGACTGAGTATGGTCTCCGCTCCATTTATGACCATCTCCCCATCCCTTCCTGATACTCTAACGCACGTGTTGACACGTGCCAATACTCTTAAGTAGTTCTCCTGTGGGTCTCCGCTTTGTCCCTCATAGTTTGGTGAGTGTGTGACTGGTGTTAATATATTATTCATTTGGTAACGGTAAAGGTCCTAGACGTAGTTGAGAGTATCGTACCTAGGTAGGTAAAAGTTTCGTTCACGAATAGTCTGACACACTGATTCGGTCACTGCGCAAATTATGGATTCATCTTTTATGGTACACTATAAACCCTAGACCCTAAATTGCCATCTCTGGTCCTATTCATGCCTACAATTCTACGCCATCAAACCCTAAACCTCTGAACACCACTCTCTCCTCAACCCTATCCCCCGTATTACCATATTAGGGTCTACCCATTTTAGGCGCGCTGCACCAGCTGATCCTCATAGCGGGGTATCTAATAGCCGATCCGCAGGACAGAGGAGAGACACCCTCCATTCCAGAAGAGATATGCACCATGCTAACAAACACAGCCACGCCCACCCAGGCACAGGCCAACAACCACGCACACCACGAGCCGCTCATGGGGTGTGTATGTGTATGTATATATGTATGTATGTATGTATG
>NW_014039933.1:9899-21080 GCF_001186125.1 Sphaeroforma arctica JP610
GGCACATCTCTGACATTTACTAAACTTCCATATATATGTATATGTATAAATATATGCACATCTCTGACATTTACAAAACCTCTATATATATATATATATATATAACAGTTATAAAACTCCGCATCCTTCATATCGGCATTCAAACTTGTGTTTCCGGTACATGATACTGCCTTCTTTACATCCTCGTTGACGGCTTTGGTTGCCTATGTGATTGATATACCTAATATACCTACATAATATACCTACGTAATATACCTACATCATATACCTACATCATATACCTACATAATATACCTACATAATATACCTACTTGATAATTGTTCCTTTCTACTCCGCTCTCCACAGGTGTCATTCACACCCGTGCACTACATTGCCCCCAAACGTCCTGCTGCATTGTCCATACTATCGTCTCTGTTTCCTAATCCACACGCCTATCTGGGACTTGAGAAGTCATCTTCAGACCCCTGCATGTATTGCTTACTAGACATAACTGTATCTATTGCTTACTAGACATAACTGTATGCATTGCTTACTAGACATAACTGAATGTATTGCTTACTAGACATAACTGAATGTATTGCTTACTAGACATAACTGTATGTATTGCTTACTAGACATAACTGTATGTATTGCTTACTAGACATAGCTGTATCTATTGTTTACTAGACATAACTGTATGTATTGCTTACCAAACATAACTGTGTATTGCTTACTGGACATAACTGTATGTACTGCTTACTAGACATAACTGTATATATTGCTTACTAGACATAACTGTATGTATTGCTTACTAGGCATAACTGTATGTATTGCTTACTAGGCATAACTGTATGTATTGCTTACCAGACATAACTGTATGTATTGTTGACTAGACATAACTGTATGCATTGCTTACCAGACGTAACTGTATGTATTGCTTACTAGACATAACTGTATTTATTGCTTACTAGACAACTGTATGTATTGTTTACTAGACATAACTGTATGTATTGCTTACTAGACATAACTGTATGTATTGCTTACCAGACATAACTGTATGTATTGTTTACTAGACATAACTGTATGTATTGCTTACTAGACATAACTGTATGTACTGCTTACTAGAAATAACTGTGTGTATTGCTTACTAGACATACCTACTCTCTTCCCGTCCAACCACAGGCTTTCTTAGCCGTAGTGCGCGGACTCTTGGTAAGGAAATGAATGCGCACGGGAGAGATGTCACTCACCCGGCGGGACAGATCACAGTCTAGAAACTACACGCATTACTAGACTACTTCTGAGTATGTGAGAGGTTCACGAGGCTTTGTCCTCATCTCAGGTGATATAGGTGTATTGGTACGCATATGCATACACGCAAAATCTCTGGTATAGTAGGCGTTACTATAGTATTGCTATAGTATTGCTATAGTATTGCAGTAGTACGCGTATGTATGCGTATGTATACACGCAAAAGCTCTGATAGATACGCTTTCGTATACACACGTGCACACACAAGGGCTCAGCCTACCATAAGGCTATCAATTGCACATGAACGTGCCCATATGATCACAAGCGCAGGCCAAGGCAATCTGCCAGCGGCTAACATTTCATGAGACGGCTATCTGTGGCAAAACAGTACTCTCGCATACCATATCTCCTCCGTCTGGTTGCTACGGCGACTGCAGGGATTTGTATACGAGGCCATGTGCACTATCTAATACGCCGCAAACCGACGACCCATGAGATGACCACACACACTCGGACGGTCATTGTATAAGATTGCTCATCTCGGACGGTTAGGGTTACGCCTGGGGTTTGTCATCGGAAAGGCTGGGGCGAGAGTTGTATGAGAGAATACCAAGTAGACCTGTGGGTCTATCACTAGCCACACACGCTCGAGCAAGTAGATGGATCACGCTGATCACTGTTGTCGATGCAGTGATGCTAGGCTCTGTAGGTTCTGAACGCTTATATCGTTTCATCGCCTGCGGGTTCTCCAAGTAACGATCGTGATGAACAGGAAAGTGTTTGCGATAAGCAATTGTATCAATGGGTACATTCGCAGTATCCTGATAATTCTCCTGTTACTCTTCTGGTGATCGTGGGCGGGGGACGACAGACGCCGTCACGAGCACATATATATTCACTACAGCAGCTACAAAGACTAGACACGCTGGCACAACCTACGCATATGAAATGGCTGCAATGTACTCACACTTACACACCAGTGCATAAGGATTGTCTTAGGTATCGCACGGGGCCACCAAATTCCCTGGTTTTAGGATGTCTCCTGTAATACGTGTTTGTTGCCAAATGTTTCGTATGTAAGGTTGGAGTGTATGTCGCATACCTGTTGCAGTCCCTGGCACGGGCGTCTGATGCTCACCTAATGGGCGTTAAGCCCACTCTTGCCGACTATCGATGCACAAAAGCCTGATGTAACCAGGTAGGGCCACAGAGCCACAACACATGTCTACTGAAGTGAGTACGTAGACAGTCAACAAACGAGCGTGTGTAGTAGTAGGGTGATACACTATTTTCACTAAGTCACATGGTGAGAAACACGGCGGTAGGCACGCGTAGATGCTTCAATGGGGTGAAGGTGCTGATGTTGATACTGATGTGGATAAAGATTCGAACATGATCACTGGGCTACGCCACACTGTAAAACAAAACGGTGACAGGAACACGGCCCATAATATGCGAAGATGTATTAGACGTTGTGCATATGCGATCCATCATAAAGCAGCGCTTGAGTGCAATTAGTGTTCACTTTTGGGTGTGTGAAGGCATGATACCTGAGTGTCGCAGACTGTACAGACTATGCTCAACGTCTATTGGATCAGCATCCTCTCGATTGGGCTAAGTGTTGATTACAATATATCTTTGGAAAGTATTGTGAACTCGGCCTATCGGTAGTATATAACTCCATTCGGTTCAAGAGCACTTCGCCTCATACTCAGATTTCCTAATTTCTAATTTTATATGCGTTATTTCCAATATATCCGTAGTAAGTATTGTGAATACGAATTAAACAGCTAATGAACAATGTCATTTGGTTCGAGAACACAAATGGATGTGCTGATTTCTGATCTTTAAAATATGTGAATTCCGATGTAGCCTTTCTACGCAGACCAGTAATGAGTAATGCCATCATGCTCAAGGACATTTAATATCGAATGTTCTGTTGTTATATCAGCACCTTCAGCACCCCTCCAGTCTATAATTCATGCACGTTTGTAGCCATTATACATCATGACCGAGATATTTACATGCCTTCGCTACTTGAATATGCACATATCTATTATGCAGAGAGAAAAATATGTCCGCTATAACGTTACACATGCCTACGTAATAAAGATATACATGCCTATTATGTAAAAATATACATGCCTTTGTTATATGATGTATATGCCTAAAATATGTAAAAAATATAATGTTTTCGAAATAAAGATGTACATGCCTATTAGGTAAAAATATACGTGCCTTTGTTATACGATATATATGCCTATAATATAAAAATTATACATGCCTTCGTTATATGAAGATGTACATGCCTATAATATATATAAATATGCATACCTTCGTTTTATGATGATAAGTAATAATATACATGCCTTCGCTATATGAAGATATACACGCCTATAATATGTGAGAAATATACATGCCTTCATGATATAAAGATGTATATGCCTATTATGTAGAATTATGCATCCTTCGTTAAACGCCTTCGTTATATAGAGATAGACATGCCAATTATGTAAAATAGACATTCATTTACCTTTATGTACGGGTATGCCTTCGTTATAGACGCTGTGTATGTCTACTGTGTTAAGATATACATACGTTCTTTATATAAACATTTTCATGCCTTTTGTGTAATAATATACATGCCTTCGTCATGTGAAGATGTACATGCCTAATATTTTAAGAAATACCTCCTTCCTTATATGAAGATGTACTTGCTTCTTATGAAAGATATACATGCTTTTGTTATATGAATATGTACATGCCATTTTTTATAGATAAGCATATTATGTAAATATGTACATGCGTTTGTTATATGAAGGTTCGTCAAAATTAGTTGAACGATCACCTTGCTTTGCTCTTTCTACGTCTTTAGCTGCGTCACGGTAGATGTCGCCTTCTCAATTCATTATATTTGAAAGATTGTGGCTTGAAACTCTGCTGGCTGACTGGAACCGAAAATCCTTGCCGAAGTTCGTTGTAAGCATGATATGACTGAATCCTTCAAAGTTATAGACGCACTTGCCAGACTACTCGTATCGATAGGCTCCTGGATGTCCATTCGTTCTGATATGTATGAGATCTGTAACTCATGTTCTTAATAACTTCTTGTTTTCTACAGTCTTATCAGTCTTCTCCTTTTCGATCTAGATTACTCGCAGTTCACAATCTATCAGTCAGGTTAAATGTCTAGCTACTGATAGATATAGATTAGCCTCATCATATTTACCTGCATCTAACGATGTAGTAGCATTCGATTTTGTATGCTCTATACAAGCTGTAAAGTTTGCAACCCTTTTTTCCAGTCGGAAGAGTAGAATGTCGAAGTGCTGATTGTTGCGGGACATGCCATCACTTTTCATCCACCTCTCCAGAACCCGACGATATCACCATAGATGATACCTTAGGCTGCAGCTGCGGAGTTTATGCCTGCAGAGGAGCAGGTGGCGGTGGTGATATGGAGTTAGTTCCTGCCTCGGAAAGTCTGGGTTGACCTTAGTCACCGGTTCTTCCCTAGAAATCTCTCTTTCAGTGCCATCAGATAGAATGACTCCGGTGCTGCCGATTGGGGGCCCGGAGACTCAGAACAAGTCGCCTGAGGCAGATACGTGCCTTCTCGACCAGTCGCCATCTTATAAGCCACAATCCCATTGTGCAGTACCATTGGATCAGATATCACCGTTGGAAAGTCGGCAGGGTAATTATCGACTGCGTACCAAGCTAGACTCTGATAACGGTGATCTTCTTTTGTCGACAAGATTGTAAATAGTTGTCGTATCTGAGGCTGGCGGAAAATTTTCCTGTCTTTCGCTTTTCAACTCCTTGTAGAGAACATTGCATCCTGGATTATTCAAAGTCCGAAATACGTTACAGCCGAGTGCATAATGCACATTGGCGACAACGTTCCACTCGGCATGGTCTTCGGCACGTCCGAAAAGGGAAAGTAGTCCGCTTTTCGAATACTTGCTTCCCTTGCCGCCTTGTGGTAAATCGAGATCCTCTCCTTCTCGTCAACCATCCTGATATCATCAAATACGAGCGCTGATCTTTCCACCGCCAGACATCGCGGTGCTCGAAGCGCCGGAATGTAATAGTTGTAAATCGATATGTCAAGCATCGCTATATCGTCGGCAGAAATCATCGGCTTCATCTGCAGTTTCTTTTTCTTTATCAGATTACTCGTACCCAGCATCCTTCGTCCCTTTCTCGCGTTCAAACTCCTGATACTGTCACTTCAATTTCCGAAATTCATTGTAGAATCTTACTGATGAATGATCCTTTCACCTCTGCCTCATGATCGTCAACATCCTCAGCAGTCGCAGTCCTTTCTTCTTTCGGTTTGCGCTCTCGCAATTGGTGACCAAGTGGCCACAAAGTTCCGGCCTTCTCCCGTTCATCCCTGATCTGACGATGATACCAAATTCTCCAACGGGTATTGAGCACTCTCTGAGTCGCTCGCTAACGCCTTCAAAGATCGACGGCATTCTTTTACATTCTTCAAGGTAGTCCGCTCTTGTCTCTGGCGAAATTTTGTGGATTTTTGCTTATACATTCTTCACGCTTGCCTCAGGTGTCGCAGACACAATCTCGCTGACCTCTTTGTACTGCTGACGTCGACATCTTAATCGATCGTCTAGTATTTGAATCCGGCATCTTAATGGATGCTAAAGTTAGATAGCTTTAAATAAAAAAAGGTCTTGACGAGACGATGTCAGCCATATGTCCCAACTTTTCAAACTTCATACGAGAAGCATCTCTATTAAGCAATTTACTGCTATAAACGAGTGTAGTAGTACCATA
The DNA here is from genome assembly GCF_001186125.1 of Sphaeroforma arctica JP610. NCBI lineage: Eukaryota > Ichthyosporea > Ichthyophonida > Sphaeroforma > Sphaeroforma arctica. The sequence continues at coordinate 15,931 of NW_014039933.1, forward strand.
GAGATGCGATTAAGACTTTGTAGGCATCAATACATGCGTATTAGGGTAGCTAGATAGCTTGAGATGTTAGTAGAATAGTCGATATCATCGGTGAACATTTTGAATTGGCACATGTAGCTATAACGTGCCGTGAATTTGCATGGTTCAGATTTGCGATACAACACTGTTAAGCTTACGAAGTAATTTACATCGAATAGTTGACTGACAATGCTTTGTTTCTTGTCGAATAAAAACCTTAATACCACTTGCCTTTGCATGGCGCAATGCATTTTTGAACACTCCTTGGAACGCCGCGTGTATGTGCAGTGCATTTGAATTACCGCCTGCTCGTTTTAGTTCGCTTTCTTACTGGTCCGTCCGTTGTACGTTCTTCTTCTAGGTGTATGGACAAGTTCGTATCCACTGTGACTGTAGACTGGTGCTCGCTCCTAGCATACTCTTGTTGGCATTTCGTGCGAAAAAGCTGTTGGTCGTGGGCTCGACAATCGTGTTGATCACTGGAATAACAATCACATCGACCACATCTAACTCGTTCTTGTTGAGCGCTTGAAAGTGAGTCACTTCGATAGTCTTCATAATATACCCTTGATGACCATTTGAATGGTACTTAAATTGTAGGGTTGGTATATGGGTGAGTGTTTTGTGAGTTGAATGTGTGTCGGATTCCGATAGTGAGCGACACTCAGGTAGGCTTTATGAGTTGTAATTTTGCTACGTGTATGCAGTATTGTTCCATCGTATTAATAGATTAAATACATCGCTAAAATGCTGTGTGACTGGCTTTCTGTTATATATAGATTGCTCCAAGTGATAATAGGCGCTAAGGTTACGCACTGGTTGAGGTGCGACGAAGTTCTGTGGCTGCCATGAAATAGAGTAATTCGGTATAAGAAAGGTTCTGAGGATAGTAATATTCTACATACTCTATGTTGCGGCTCTATATTGATTGGGTTACATACTCTATGTTGGATAGCTCGTGGTGGCGTTCCTGAGGATCTTTGCCTGCTGGTATTCGCGAAGGTGTCTGGGGATTCGCGGCAGTTGAAGACTGCCCGGCTACAATTGTATTCGTTCGTCATACTGTGTGCGATCTTCTCTAAAAGTTGCGGCAGACACCACACTGTTTACAGTAGGGGTCTTACCGGGTTTTCGGATCAAGGGCGTCGTTCACTTTGCTGTATTCCTTCATATCATAGTCGAGAGTGGCTGAATATCGAGCAGCCCAATCGCTACTAACGTCTCGTGGACCCCGCAGGCCAGTTTTCCGGACACTTTGTCCGCATTAGTTACTCCTCGCAGATACCGTTCTTCACACTTTGCTGCCACATTCGTAGTGAGACGTACTTTTTCTCGATGTCGCATCTTACAATAGCGTGGCTTGAGTGCACTGTGAAATTTCTCATGCATCTCAATTCGTACAAAATAAATGTTGACTGGCTCGCCTTGATCCCAGTCGATAGTATCTACTCTGATTGTGCGTTTGCCTCGTTGGTGTCTTGCTATTGTTCACCATGGGTTAGTCTATTAGATTCTACTACGCTTGTGCCGTTAGCATAGCTTAGGACCGCTTCGACTAGTATTTTTTTGTTGTGCCGATCTCGTTTCATCAGTAAATTTCCTCTGACGAGCATACTGTATTGTCTGGCATGGAGAACTTAGCTTGTATAGATGAAATCTCGAATTGTGCATATACAATAACCAGTATCCTCGAAAATGTCATCGTGAATTTCTTGTGTACCGTGTTATTAGAACATCTTCACCTGGTTGGCTTCTTGCGTTCGCGTTGTTTCTTATGGGCTTTGTAGAGGTCATCGTCCCACAACATCAGAGCTTTAATATATCCCAGGGTGTCGTGATGTTTTTCATTGATTGAACTCAGTTTGTAATATAGCGAGCTACGTAGAAAAGGTGTGCATCAAGAACCGGCTCTTCCTGCTGGGCCTCCATTTAAATCCATCGACTTATCCGTAAATTTGTTTCCATATTCATTAGCTTACTATCGATACGTGTACAAGTAATTTGTCTTTGTGGGAAATCGCTTTTTGAAGTGTATTACAAGCCCCTCCAGTGCTTTCCGTACGCTATAATAATAGATATTGTGATCTGCCATCCCAATATCTAAGAATTTATTCGTATCGTTCCGTCCCGTACCGTCTCTGTAATATAGCTGCGCCCGAAAGGCTGTGACCCTTTTTGCCCAAATATTTCACGTCGTCTTGAAACCATTGTGACAAGATCTTTTGTTTATGATCTACAACTATATGTAGTGTATCTGTGTTCTAGTTTTCTATGTGATGGTCTTGCCAAGCTCCTCGGGTTTGAAACCTGAAGATCTCCTTATTGATCACGTCTAAAACCGTTAACACCGATGCAAAATCCGTGAAGCTCATATGTTTGCCGTCTTCATCCTCAGTCTCGCCTGATACTTGATCGTCGATGGTATATCTCAATAATATCCAATAAATTATCAAGCCTCATTGTGTCATGCAGGCCAGGCATATCGGTATTGATGGGCCCCATCTGCAAGGAAGCAATATGTGCACTCTTTCGATCGATCATTATCCTCTCCGCTTTAGATTTCAGTGTTTTCCGCACGTAAGCTTCTACTATAGTTACTATTAATGATACCATATCCACACACTCTCAACACTTGGAATCGTGTGCATTCTCGCATCTTGTCCCGCCCATTGCTCGCTCTGCACAATAAAAGTCATCTCCATCGCATTTCGTACTATCATTGATACAGTCTATCTTGTGCTCCCGTTAGATCAAAGACTGCAAGTGTTAACTTCTTTCTCAGACATTCCATACTCTTCAGAGAATGTAATTTGAAAGTCGGAATTGTGCAAGAATGCAGGTGAAATGGTATGAAAGGCCTACTTGCCGTGTAGTCAGCTTTGTTATTATGTATAGATAGCTGAAAATGATATTCTTATGTACAATTTGTTTGTACTTTCCGTTTACTTGCAGGGTTGTTGAATCAAATTGCGATGTAGCAGTAAGATTTGGAACCGAGACGGAAGTCTCAAAGTCGAGAGCACATAGTTGCCAGGTGTGCTCGTGGGGTATCCTTCCGTCAGATTGAATCCTTACTGTGATATTGCAGCAGGAATGGAATATTCTTCGCTCGTGCTGATAGTACTATAAATTTCTCAGTTGACCCGCGATGAAGCTAGCGGTAATCACGAAGTAGTATGAACCCGTTCCAACACATAAAAAGTCAGCATGGATTAAAATCGATGTTCAGTGTACTTGCTTTGGCTGAGTGGTGGCTGGCAAATTTTGGCTCTGGTGCTTCGACTTCGACATCATCACCAAGTCTAGCGGCAGCAAAGCGAACAGTAACTGATCTCTCACCATCGTAGTACTGACAGGTTTACTATGCTCCTCGTTGTGGATTGCGTTGAACATATTAAAGACCCTTCATGATTCTCGTTATTATATTCATTATTTACCTGAATGAAGTGGTGCGTTTGCCAATTATTCAGAATTTTCTGCTGTCGTGCCAGCAGTGCCTTTTTGTCTATGTTCATGACTAGAGTGTATTTATAGAAATCATTGGCTCGATTATCCTTCGGAGAGACTATCGTCGTTATTATACATGTTTGACAAATCTCTAACATGACTAACAAGTAGGTTGCGATTGGTAGAGTTACCTGTCAACTTAAATGCATATGACTGTACAATTATGGGGGCTAGCTTTCGTACCCAACACATTGTTTATACGTCTTTCAAGGCTATTTTTCCCTCTCCTTTCGCTATCACTTCTGATGCCGCTTCGTTTACTTCTGTGTAAAATCATATTCTTTTACTTCTGTGTAATTATATCCCACAATCTCTCTCGTGCGTGTGGATTGTCTAATCGCGATTGTGTAAGTAGTCGGCCGGTGTCTGCTCATTTCATTACGTTTCTGTCCCTTTTGGTTGGTACTCATACAGCAACAAGCATTCCCTTTGCAGGGTCGTTACCCTCACAACGTGATATACAACCCAAACATTGTTCACAGGCTGCACACCTGCCTCGTTTGTACTTGTGCGTCTCAACTCGACCCGGCCAGTATACAGTTTTTGGGTTGTTTTATATTCTGAGTGGTTCAAAAGTACTGCGTATGAGTGCGTAGTCTAAAAGCTGGTTGTAAGATTATTAAGCAGCATACCGTTCTGAGGATACGTCACTGTGAACTACTGGCTCCCGATTCGTAGCATAAACCCGTATACTCTATTCCGTCTCGGTATTCAGATAGACACATTTCGGGACGGCGTTCGTTTACTGCTGGCACTGTGGTTCATGGGGACCAGATATGCGGTATCAGTAAAGCGGGTGTAGTACATAGGTAACACGGACACTTTGTTTAACCATAGAAGAAACTGGTCGAATGAGATCCGCGCCACACAGATATATGTGCGTACATGCATGCATGTCTGCGGAAGAATACAGCCCCACATGAATCCATTTTAACATGCAGGTAGGTAAACATTTTAACATGCGTGTAAGTAAACATTTTAACATGAGTGCAAGAAAACATTTTAACATGCGCGTAGGTTAACATTTTAACATGAGTGTAAGTTAACATTTTAACATGAGTGTAAATTAACATTTTAACATGAGTGTAAGTAAACATTTTAACATGAGTGTAAGTAAAGCACGTACTCGCACCAACTTATTCCAGCGGGTACATAGGTTTCATGATGCACACACTTCTTGAGTACGTGCGTATAAGGCTTGTGCAGATATTATATAAATATTGTGATAGTACTGGACGAATACTACGCACTTATAAATATGAACGTCCATAAACATACTCCTCCGGATTTCGAAATACACACACATATCCGTCGTTACATTCAAATATCAACTGTATGACCAGATCTAGTTTGACTGATTTATTTGAGCGAGCTACATATGTATATATACATACATACATACTTTCTCACACATATATAGACATACACATATATACAGGCATAGACACAGTTGCACAGACACATAAATAGACGTATATATATATATATATATATACATATATACATACATACATTATATATATATATATGTAAATATCTACGTCTATATTTATAAATCCATAATTGTATATAAATTTATATATACAAATACGTTTATACATATAGAAAAATATACATATATGCAT
>NW_014039933.1:21100-25158 GCF_001186125.1 Sphaeroforma arctica JP610
ACGTTATACAATAGAAAATAATACATATATGCATATATATATATATATATATATATATATATATACTTACATACATACACATACACATGCACACACACACATATATATATATATATATATAAAGATATATATATACATAGATAAAAAATTAGGCTTAAGTCATAGATATCAGCCATGTGAAGTGTATGACACAATGATAACATAAGACACACTCAACGTACGTGGGAGCCTTGAAGTCATCGGTCGGTAGGGCGACTGTGCCCTCTGACAACCTCAGGCTAGCAAGAGAAGGTGACGGAACGCACAGGTGAAGGAGGATATGTGAACGTATGTATTAGCATATAGTTTGTGAGGGGGTGATTTGTCTCATGCATAGTGATAGTCACACTAAGACTCCGGTGTGAGTTGCAAATGTTAGCCTGCATATACGTGCAGCATTTGTGTATGTGCGAAGGGTGATGTCCATCGCAGTGGTGATATCGATATAAATAGGCAAAACGTTAGGCATGACACATGTATATGAAATTGTCAATATTGGTCACATGTGGGTTAAGAAGTTGTTAAAGTTATGTATTCTAATACTCGACTACTGAATACTTCAATCTAATTATATATTATGGCTGCGTTTTTAATTTATGGAGATAGGAATGCACAAACACCACCACGTACACAGATTCAGTACACATGCTCCGAATGAGGTACAGCTGCGTGTACAATATGAGAGATCTCCTCCTTAACAGCATGTCTACAACTCAATATTAAACCATACCACCTTATAGTGTTGTCTCAATATTAAACCATACCACCTTATAGTGTGGTCTCAAGATTAAACCAGACCACGTTATAGTGTGATCTGAATAGTAAACCATACCACCTTATAGTGTGGTCTCAATGTTAAACCATACCACCTTATAGCGTGGTCTCGATATTAAACCATACACCTTATAGTGTGATCTCAATATTTAACCACACCACCTTATAGCATGGTCTCAATATTAAACCATACTACCCTATAGTGTGGCTATGGACATAGCAATTTCTCTCTCGTAACAATGGCGAGGTCTAAGTTGAGGATGTTGCGCGCAATGCAATTCGTTACTCTCCACACAATACGCACAAGTAAGTCCAAGGCACGTCTGAAGTAACCAGCATACTGTCCCTACATAGAAAAAAACTGGGTCGTGTATGTCTTCTACATACTTTCAATTTTGGCTACAGTTTCATGTCCATGTCAGCATGTATGGAATTGCAGAGTGTTTCCTGTGCGGAGACGAGCACCCTCCATTCGAACTGCGTATGATGTTTGAATACAGCACTGTACACTTTCAGACACATGCACAGATAAAAAACTGCTATACACGTCTCTGAAGTTCGTGAACGAAAGCTTGAACTAAGACACTACACCATATCCTAAGCAATTGCATAGACACAGACACAGACAATTCTACGCATATCCTAAGGAATTGCACAGACACAGACACAGACAATGCTACACATATCCTAAGGAATTGCACAGACACAGACAATCCTACACCATATCCTATGCAATTGCCCACCTTGCCTTGGCTGCGTTCATAGGCGTTTGTGGTTTCCTCATTGGACTGGCAAACTGGTTGAAGTTCAATGTGCTGGGTTCGATGTTCTCGCTGTTGTCGAGTGAATTGCGGTCTTCTCGCCCAGGCACTTTATTAAGACTCCGAATGCTGCAAGCACACACCAGCCACAAAGAAAATTGGCACAATACACCCCAAATTAATAACAGAATCAGGAATAAGAATTATCGATAAATTTTTACAGTGCGGGTTGAGCAATACGATAGCACATCGATTGCTGCAATGCGAGGAGAAATCGGAACACGTATTCCGAATTAGCAACAGAATTGGCTTTATGAATCACTGATACGTTGCGGTAATATCGCCCATATATATATTCAGACCTCAAAAGCCGTGCAGTGCGAAGAATCAATTTGGAATATATTCCTTAATTTAAATTCGGATTTGAAATCTACATCCCGCTTTACTTTGAACTTAGAATGTGCACCGCCATTTAATGTCCAAATTGGAATGTACCTTCCAACCAGGGGCACCAACACGTTTAGGATTGGAAACATCTGATATGTCACAAACAAATGGGCCTTTGAAGAACACGCCTCGAAGCTCAAGGATGGGGAATGACGTCAACACAATTGATCCAATGACGTCAACACAATTGATTAAATGACGTCAATAAAATTGACCCAATGACGTCAACACAATTGACCCACTGACGTCAACACAATTCACCCAATCACGTGCCCTTTCGACGCGTACATGAAGCAGGGCGAAGTTTGAGGCGAGCGAGTAAGTACATGTTCATGCACCCGAAGCAACCTTGTATACTCCATGGTGCATTTCCAGGAGTTCAGAGACGACTAATTTGTGCACAAGCATTTACATACCTATTTGTGTTTACATACATCTCATACCTGAACAGTATACGTATTCATAAATACACCCATACCTGTCTGTCTACACACACACATCCCAAATCTCGACAGTATATCTATTCACACATACACACCTATGTGTACACTCATTATATCCCATAGCTTAGTTCGTGCGGTACCACTTACCGTTCTATGAGCGGTGATTCCAGCGTGTCTCGGTTTTCCCGTTCGTATCGTTTGGCTGATCGTGGGGTGCGTTTGGGAGTGCTGGTGGTCTCGTCATGTCCCCTTTTCGATGGGTTAGGTGCTCTGTCGTGGTGTAGCGACCGTTCGTTAGAGACAGTTACCGTGTAACGTATTGGGTATCACTGGCGAACACAAGGTAAAGTATGGTATACGCAGTGTAATATATGCGATATATATCTGTATATAAATATGTTGAATTTGTAGTACTGTGAGGTGTATTTAGGAGTGGTGGTGCCGTAAAAGTACACCCACGCACACAACATACCTACCGAAAAGCACACACACACACACACACACACGCACATGTACACGCACACGTAGAGACACAGGTACAGACACAAACAGAAAAAACCCCATGCCCACATGCATACACACAAACACAATTTTATAAATAGCACATATACACACTCATACACACACAAACACGCACTAACAGACATATACACAAACAAGCACGCACAAACACACACACATACATACACACACAGACACAAACAGACAGACATACAGACAGACAGACAGACAGACAGACACATACAGACACAACATATTTGATGGCTGATGACAGGCGTGCTTTGCCTCTGTTGGGAGTTGTGTTCAGACACACAGACACAGGCACAGACAGACACACAGACAGACACAGGCACAGACAGATAGACAGACAGGCACAGCATACTTGATGGCTGATGACAGACGTGCTTTGCCTCTGTTGGGAGTTGTGACACAGACACACAGACACAGACACAGACAGACACACAGACACACAGACAGACACAGGCACAGACAGATAGACAGACACAGCATACTTGATGGCTGATGACAGACGTGCTTTGCCTCTGTTGGGAGTTGTGCCTGTGGAGTGCTGTTCGTCCATTGTAGCAATCATGGCAATCTTGACTTTGTTCTCCGCATCGAATTCACTCATCAGGACAGAGGGTGTCTATAAATAGAAAAGAGGGTGTCTATTAATAGAACAAAAGGTGCCTATATATAGATCAGAGGGTGTCTATTCGAACGGTCAGTGGTATAAAAGAGCACAGCCAACGCCAAAAATATAAAAATGGCACAACGAATGACAGTTTGGAAGGGGAATAAATTTGAGTCACGAGCAACGCATAAGAATTCATAGTGCAGTAAAGAGTGTCTTTAAATCAGGTTTATGATCTGAAATGAAATCAGGAATCGGTGCAAGAATTGATAATAACTCAAAAAAAACCAGACCATCCTTGAAGACAAAACGATTCCCCTTCGAATGTGTGGTTTATTACTGCGCTAGACTTGGGGTATAGTGCCTTCAGACATCTATATTGTCATATAATGTCAGCCTAGGAGGGGTTCGTTGCCTATACCAACCCAAGTATAGATCACGCACACACACGGGAACAAA
>NW_014039933.1:38460-41732 GCF_001186125.1 Sphaeroforma arctica JP610
GTTTCATATCCACATTTACGCAATACATGTACGCACGCACTACACAAGTTGCTTACCCTATGTACGTGCACATAAACCATTGCGTATACCTTCTTGGTGAGTGTTGCCTTGCGTTCTGGCCTGTTCTTAATGTTTTTTGCGCGTGCAGCGTAGTCGAGAGTGCTGAGTGACTCCTCAGCGTTGCTGCTGGCAGGTGAGATGGTGGCGATGATGGTCGTCTTAGCCCTGCCACCCAACGAATCTTGCAGCATACGGGTGAGAAGACTATCCCTAAAGGTAGAAGGGAAGCGTGCAAGTGTATGGTTAAATGATTATCCCTGTAGACAGTAGTGATGAGTTGTAGGGTTTTAGGGTTTATTTATGAGTCTCTGTGTGGTGAAATGATTGTTCTTATAGGTGCAGTAAGCATGTGGATTTGTCTGGCGACAAGACAGCCTCTGAACATACAGTATCAATAGGTACTTTTACACCATGTCAATTCCTGTAGATGGAATACCACTGTATACTCATAAGCGATGACTATTCTTGTGATACGCAATAGAAAAGTGTAGGTAGACAGTGATAGCACTATCTCGTTAGTTGCATTAGAACTTTGTCATCGTCGGGTCGAGTAAAGGGCGATGCGACTGGCTGAGGGACTGCTTGCTGCAGTGGCCAGCCCCACCCCTCCCGCCTTACCTATGTGTACCGGATCAAAGGGCATACACACCAGCAAAAACAAAAACAAAAACAAACAAATCAACAAGACATGCACACAAAATCAAGCATTAAATATACAAACTCGCTCTTACAAACACTGCTACATACACACTCTCTTACAGATATACACATGGACACCCTTTTATACACATACATGTACACGGACATCTTAGAGATACATAAAACGAACGCTCTCCTACAGTTGCGTACACACATACATACATACACACTCACACACGAAATCAAACACAGCCACGTTCCTCTACACACGTACATACACATACACACTCACTCACGCTACGCTCCTCTACACACACAGTACCACACACACCTACCTGTACGAGATATGCGCTGATCTGTCTACCAACTGAGTGATCACCCGTCCCAGCGCATGCAGACTCTTGTTGATACTGCCAGCCTCTCGTGCACGCACATGCACCGCACCGCTGCGGCCAATGTTCTCCGACCCAGCCAAATCAACCATATTCAGTTTTCCTATAGTGATGTTAATTTTATATTATTTATACTGATGTCCTGTTTTCCTATAGTGAGTATATGTTAATTTTCTATCATTTATACCGATGTCCTGTTTTCTTATAGTGAGTACATGTTATATTCTATTACTTATACTGATGTCCTGTTTTCCTATAGTGAGTACATGTTGATATTCTATTATTTATACTGATGTTATGTTTTCCTATAATGAATATACGCCTATTTTCTATTATTTATACTGATGTCGTGATTTCCTATAGTGAATATATGTTTATTGTGTATTATTTATACTAATGTCGTGATTTCCTATAATGAATATATGTTTATATCTATACTGATGTCCAGTTTTCCCAGCGGGAGTACATGTTAATTTTCTATCATTCATACGGATTATGAATTTCCCAAAGTGAGTATATGATAACATTGTATCATTTATACTGATGTTCCGTATTCTTATCGGGAGTGTATTTTAGTTATGTATCATGTGCTTTTATATTAATCTGCCGTTCGAGTCCATGTTGATTGTTAATAGTGCATCGTGTGTACTGTTGTTTAATTTTTGGCCAGTATAAGTGCACGATATCCATTGGTATTTTATCTTATTATTGCTCATTGTACTTATGGGCAGTTTGCCCAGGGGTAAGTATATGCATGTGATTGAATAAATACAGGCATTCTAGTCCATTGTGCCTAGAGTGAGTGCATGGTATTCCTATATCGGCTATATCGGGATTCTAGTGTGGCACAGACATATTGCCACCAGTGTCTTCTGCAGTATTGTGTATCACACACACACATATATATATATAAATTATATATATGTATAGTATGTATATATTTTGATATATGTAAATAAATAAATATACTCAAAAAAAGAAAATACTGTGACATACCCATACGGATCAGCTCCTCGCCTCGATCGTTGGTCTCTTTGATGTGGACATAGACTGTGAAGATCGTGTGTGACCGACTGTGCCACACACGAGTTGCCAAATGTGAGAGGTTATTGCGCATATAGAGTATAATATATGGGTGAAATTGGGAACCTTTGGAGTAGGTGATAGTGTACATATCTTGGCATAAGGCATATGTAGGATTGGTTTGATGATTATCAATATGATGGTATATCACCAATATCAGCAGTAGCGGAGTGACACGCCTGGTGCAATTCAATACGACTTGCCCATGCATGATGAATATATTTGTATGTATGTAACCCTGACGAAGTTATACACCAGCATATTAGGAATAAAAAGCTTACAAAGAGCTATAAATAGATACATACATACCTACACCGAATTATGGTCCATGCTTATACAGGCCACATGTCATTTCCGTGAAGCGCTGCACACATTCAGTGTCATCGCTACAGACAGAATAAATGCAGAGTGCTATAAATAGGCCTTACTCATACCTACCTGGAGTTCTGGGTCGCCTGTCGTTCCTAGAATCCTCCCAACAACACACAGTACAACATCCTGTTTTGACACCACACAGATGTATCACCGTCGTGTGCTATAAATAGATACCTCTCATACCTACCTCGAGTTCTGGTTCATATTGGTGGAGGCCACCTGCCGTTTCTGCGATCCCCTTAACAACACATTGTACACATCCTGTTTGTCCACCACAGGTACCTCCTCCATACCATCGACGCGTACGTTGCCCTGGAGGGTATTCAAGGCTTGGCGGTTTAAGTTTAAACGGGGTTTCTATCTGTCTATCACGTTACAATGCACTTGCACAGCAGTGGAGAGAGTGTGGAGACTCCAATGATTTAAAGTAAATACATGTAGAGTAGGTTCCAGGGGGTTGTCCAGGGAATGAGTATAGGGTAACGCCGAGGTGACAGTCTATCTCTGTGGCGAAGTTCAGTAGCAAGGAGTTCGGTACCATGTAGTGGATGACAGGTACCATCAAAGACCACCATGTATTCCCGTCACACGCACACTAGCCTAGTAAACTACACAGACAACGTTGACAACAACGTTGACAACAGCAAAAAGAAGTTGTCTATAGCAGAAACAAGTGGGCTACATGAGACCCTGATGTAGAACCATCTACAAACAAATATATAT
>NW_014039933.1:42201-46328 GCF_001186125.1 Sphaeroforma arctica JP610
AACACAAACTTGCACAACACGCACACAGGCAACACATGAGACATACAATCAAACACACACTTGCACAACACTCACACAGGCAACACATGAGACATACAATTAACACACACTTGCACAACACTCACACAGGCAACACATGGGACATACAATTAAACACACACTTGCACAACACTCACACAGGCAACAGATATTCAACATACATCGAATAGGTGGTTGAGAGCTCTGGGGATGATGCCTGCCTGGGGACTTTTGGTCCATGATTCACTCTGCGCATCGATCACTCCCTCCATAGTGTAGGTCTTGCCTGTGCCTGTTTGGCCATAGGCAAAGATAGTGCAATCGTATCCCGCCAGCACTTCTGTTAACGTATTGGCAGCGACATCTTTGTAGAGATCCTGTCAATGAAGGCAATATACACACGTGTGAGTACCTTAACTTTTTGTGGTTATAGTGTTTGGGAACACAGGCGACACGCACACAGACATTCTGGTTTTGTTATTGAACACAGCCTATGGACGATGTGACTGTGGTGGATTTTAATCCATATGACATACACATACATCCGAGTTTCTTCCATAGGCTCTGCATGTGACACACACGCACACACACACCCTTCTGAGTTCCGTTTCCCCATGCTTCACATGTCTGATGTGTGTAGTGTGTGTCGCTACATGTGGCAAACATTCATTGTGGTATAATTAATTTGATACAGTATCTATTTCACATCCATTGTGGTATGATTAATTTAATACAGCATCTATTTCACATCCATTGTGGTATGATTATTTTAATACAGCATCTATTTCACATCCATTGTGTGCGAATCAGTAGAATGGTCGCATGCTTGGTGTCTGGGCAACATAGGTCGCTTTGGATGTGTACGAATCTGCGGCAGTGTCTATGTCACGTGCACGACGTGTGTGATTCGTATACGCGACACTGTGTGAATATACGTATGAGTGTATGCCACATGTACCATGACTTATCATTCAATGTACAACTGTACAGGTAGTCTAATACCGTATATATCATGTGTATCATATACTTATCATTCCATGGACAACTGTACAGGTAGTCTAATACCATATATACCATGTGTAGCATATACTTATCATTCCATGGACAACCGTACAGGCAATCTAATACCATATATACCATGTGTATCATGTGTATGTGAGGCCATAAATGGGCCTAGTTCATGGCATATGCGCATAGTGTGCTCTACAGAGTGTCGAGATCAAGTGCATGTGCACATGCTACGGATATGATGCACTTGGCATAGGTCATGTATATGTGAGTCAATACGATTAAGGTTGTATATTCCCATGCGTGCATAGCGCGCATATAGTGTGTGTGCAAGTCGTGCATGGGTCCTGTCCCGTCGAGAATATCGCCACGGGTGTAGTACTCGAGTGTGTATACTACATGTACCATGTATCATGTATCATGTATACGATATGCCTGCCTGCATGCTTCGGTGATGGGTATCAAATACGTGGACATGGGGCATGCGAGAGTACGGATTACATGTGCAGCGAGTCCTACAATCAAAGGTATATACTTTGCATCAGAGTCCCACTACAGGTCTGATACTCGGCGGAGTGGCAAAGGTAGGGTGTATGATCTGTGGAGGTTGTGTGGGTGAGTGCTTCGCATGTATCTATAGTACGTTGTGCCAATGAGATATTTTATTTGATACACCTATGCCTTGTTCATGGACAATGGTGGGATGGGTAGTGTTTGTTCCTCAGTGTATACAACCTGTATACATGTAAACGTTTCATACAATGTGAATGCGCGAGCGTAGACCATGCAGTGTGTGTATGCCACTGTTATATGCATATAGACGTAAATATCACATAAGATACGAGTAGGCGAGGGTAGGATATGAGGTGCGTGTTCCACTGTTATATGTAATGTAAACGTAAAACACCCTATATCTTTAAAATCATGGTGGAAGCTTAGGAGTGTCTGGCACATGCTACGTGTCAGTTAAAAACGCCCCGTATATGGCGAGTGTATGTGTTTCAATAAGAAGATTCGGTATGTCTCGAATAAAAAAAAGGAAGATATATATACATTTACAATCCCCAAACAATCTGACACTAGATCCAACACTAATTTTTATGAATACACATCCAATCAAGAGCCACGTCTATATATATATATATATATATATATACCAATCGGCGTTCCACCGCTACAAAATTCACTATGTATGGCAATTCATGAACATAATCAGTATAATCAGTACCTGCTGTGTAGCAGTAGGCCCAAACACTCTATCGAATGTGAAGGTCTTTGTCTGATGGTTGACACATTGCACATCCACGGTGTGCTTGCGGGATTCGTTGCACTCGACTATGCTGTTGTAGTTGCCTTTCTTCTCCATCTCATTGCGGCCTCTACAACGAACGACCACCTGGATGTTGGTTTCATCTCCGACTTCATCCCGTTTAGCCATTGTGTATATATAATATCAAGTATCGGTTTCTTATATGTATTTTAAACTTAATATCGATATACGATGTGGATATACTAACAATATCTTATTTGTATATAGTATCACTATACACTTTCGTATTGATACCCGTGTACTGCAGGTACTTTGAAAGACTGGAGTCAGTATAATCGAGTCTCGCCAATAAACTGCAATCTGCGCTGCGTATACACTCGTGAGCACACACACACACTGGCGTATTGTCAATTATGCTGTTAGAGATTTACTCACATTAGTAGCTTAATCCCGCACACATCAAGTTTTCTCCCCCAGATAAAATACACATTCATGAATCGACGTCACACGCAAACTATGTTCGACATACACAAACACTGCTTATATCCAAGCGTCCATGACTGTATGACACATATGCCATATACGACCAGTATGGTACATATGATGTGTGTGATACGTATAATTTGTATGCAATATGTATGCTATTTATGTATTTATGTATGTATTGTATCTGTATATGATATGGTATCCATTTACATATGAATGCATCGCATGTACTATCATCAAGCGATCTTGAAGAAATCAAAAAAAGTTAAACTGTATAGCCCGCCCATTTCAGTTGTGTTTTCTCCCGCCAAAACGGCCCGATCGTATTGGTGCAGGCCAAGGTAAATAAAATACACGCATATATATATTATCCGAATATTCCATCCGTGTTGCGGGCCGAGTAGTTCAGCTGGCCGGTTGCGAGGATCTTCTCCACGATTTAGCCAAATTTGTTAGGGCCTCGGGGTGAATTGAACGATTTGGAAGTTCCCGATTTTAAAATATGGATTAGATTTCAATGTAAATTTTTACGGACTACATGGCCTTCTGAATTATACACAGCAGGCTACGCGGACTATTCCTTTCTCGTTTTGACAATATAAAAAACGTATGATCCAACGTTTATTTACTTTGTAAATATTTATTTTTAATAGTGTCTGTGGTTCAATCGAAAAACCCTAAAACCTCGAAATAGTTTATGTACCTTTTTAATGTTGAAAACGGTATTTTATAAAATTACATCCTGTTTCATTTGAGGTGCTTTTGGAACCGACCAAAAAGACGATACACAATCTCAAAACTTTATCCCCACAAGAAGAGAGAGAAACGTGTGAGTAGTGTGACTCACGAGATTTTCACTTTATAAAAATGTAAATATTCTATTTAATGCATAATTTGAAAGTGCATTGTGTGTATATTTGAAGCTCATAAACCTGCAGACGACATAAATATTCTGTCTTTGAAATAATCATAAACAGCAAAATGGGGGAATGTTTTGAGCGTGCTAAATTTGGGGCCATGATGGGAGCCTCCCTTGGACTCAGTCTGGGCTTTATGTTCGGTGCTGCTTCTTCTTTAAGGTATATCACATAATTGAACCGACAGAAACGTTGAGAATTGTGCACGTGTATGGCGAACGAATCAGTATAGCAACGACTTGCTCTGCTACATATAGTTGGTTACTTATAATGTTACACTTTTCTATTACTAAACTCAATGTGTATTAAACACGCCTCCTTCTGAGACACACTTGCGCTGTCATAATGCACTGGGTTATGGACATATGCTTGTGACCTGTCCTGGCAATCGAACCTGGATACAATGGCTATATACATACTATTAGATT
>NW_014039933.1:48739-54862 GCF_001186125.1 Sphaeroforma arctica JP610
TATACATATATACATGTATACATGAATAAATGTATGTATGTTTGTATATATATGTGTGTGTTTGTATGTATGTATGTATTTCTGTATGTATGTATATTTATATATAAATATATGTATATGTATGAATATATGTATTTATATATATATATGTATAAACACGTATATATATACAAACATACATCCATTTATTATTCATGTATATATGTATACATGAATAAATGTATGTATGTTTGTATATATATATGTGTGTTTGTATGTATGTATTTCTGTATGTATGTATTTTTATATATATATTAATGTATGTATTTATATGTATATATATATGTATTACATCTTATAACTTAATTTTACGAATAAATATAGAACTGTTTATATACTTTTCTATATATTTTTAAATATATATGTGTGCGTGTATGTAGTGTAAGTTTCATGTTAATATGTTTCTGTTCATGTCTGTACATAAAGATATATATATAGATTTATATATTATATGTGTATGTGTATATATATGTGTATATGGTGATCTACGCTACAAGTGATTCTGAATTTCATTTGCATATGTATATGGTTTTTTATATGCGTCTTGAGGTGGGCGTTTGTTTTTTCTTTTCTTTGTATGTCCTTATTTGACTACACACACGTGTGTATGGTTGCGTTTGAGTGCATGTATGTAGCTATTGACATGCATTGACATACTCATCGACGTAATATAGTATGTTCTGCCAGCTTATTTCTCTTTTGGGCTGTGGGCTTATTTTGATCGTCTCTTATTTCTTATTCAAAATAGAAACATTATTCACTTAGTTCGTGTGCACTGTGAAATTCCGTTTCAATTATGGTGTGGCGTGTACGAATCTTTGGCTGTGTCTTATACACAACTGCAGTGTTCTTTGCGACGATCTATATAGAACAAGACGCATGATCTTGCTGACAAGCACATGTAAATAAGTACATGCGACGAATGTTCTATCGCCAATTTATGTTATACAGAGCTAGCAATCGAGGCTACGATATCACTATCTGAACAGATAAGTGCAACTACTCGGTATTGTTTCTTTTCGAATATTCAATATATATTTCCATATTGTTATATCATATTATATTATTTATATATGTAAATGTGTATGAATATGTATATGTTTACGTACGTTATGTATACAAACATGCATATATATATATATGTGTGTGTGTGTGTGTGTGTGTATACCTATCTATATATATATATATATAATATCATCCCGCCTACCGGCAAGATGCGCACACGGTCTAACTAACAGGCATGCCTCAACCGTCAATTCGTTACAGAGTGGGAGCCAAGGGCCGCGAGTTCGTACAAATCACCGGATCTACCATGTGTCAATCGGGCGCTGCATTTGGATTTTTCTTGGCTGTGGGTTCAGCTCTTCGATGTTAAATTATTTCGGAATGGTTTAATTCAGCAGAATATGTACAACACACTGATATATAAGCTAGATGCGGGATTTATAGTAAGTTCGATCACAATCTACGCGCACGAACCTGAAATGTCTGGGCGCATGATTTACATCTCGAGTAGTATGTAAGTTAAAAAACATACTTACAATCTAACAATGTCAAAGCGATGGGGTGATCGGCGATGTCGACCCAGTACGGTTCAGGGTGAAACTGAGTCCTCACTCCCAACAATATATAAATTTGATGTACATAGAAACCTAATGCCTTTCATAGGACTGCTCAGCTCGCACGCCTGATCAATTTTTAGGGGGATGCGATGAGAATATGAAGCATGTAAATGTGTTTTTTACTTATATCGTCATATTTTTATTCTTCAGAGTCGAGAGCTAGGACAACCCCTGTTGTTGTTGTTTTAGATTAAACATTTATTATTACTTCGTTGGTAATTTGTCAAAGTGTGTAGAAGAGAAGCTTGTGTTACCTTCTATACGTCGCTCGTCAATGTGAGAATCGGAGAACGGGGTTGGTCGATTCGTCAAAATCGCCAGTACACATTGTCGGCCCAAGGTTGAGTCCCATACACACAATCACGCCACGCGCGGCTTCTCTCACTATTAATAGACTGAGAGAGGAAGATCAGCCTCATGGTTTGTCAATTCTTCATGTATTATCAGTTTATCACTAGTGCGACTTCCCGGACAACGGAGCAGAGTGGGGGAAACTGCGAGAGTAAAACAAAACCTGTTGGTCCAATGACCAATCACTGCTAATTGGTGTTCTATACGAGTTTTTGTTGGGTAGTATAAAACGGTTGGTCGATATA
Source organism: Sphaeroforma arctica JP610 (assembly GCF_001186125.1). Classification (NCBI taxonomy): domain Eukaryota; class Ichthyosporea; order Ichthyophonida; genus Sphaeroforma; species Sphaeroforma arctica. The sequence goes on from NW_014039933.1 coordinate 50,997, forward strand.
ATTGGTGGATATATTCCCTCGTTATACGTCATGCAGTAGACTTGGTCAATGGTCACGTAGACTTGGTCAATGGTCACTGGTCAGTCGGCCTGTTGGTCAACCTGGCAACATCGCTCTCTCTTTAGTATTTCGTCTCTGCTCTCTGCTGGTCAGTAAATAGAGACTGTGAGTGGACACTGGACAGTGGTCACCTGTGGCCTGTGGGCTATGACTGTGAGTGCGAAGACACTGATTATTTAGTAATTACTTTGACGATTCTCCGGAGCGGTGTCGGAGAATTCAGAGCCCGGACTCATGTTGCCAGCCTGCAACAGACTCACACAATCACAGTCTTAACAATTTTATTATTTGAAGAAAAAAACATTATCGCTCCGTACTACTATTTTTTTAACAAAAAGTAAAATCATATGGTCCGTACTAGTGACTCTACTTACTACTTCAATTGTCACTCTCCAAGAGTCTAAAGAGTAGTGTCATTCTACTCTAGAGAGTTAGTCTACTACATACGTCTTTGTACTATTAACTGTGAACTAGAGAGAGACGCTACCGGCTACACTGATTGTATTGATACATATATATTTTTTAAACACTATACAGTGTATTGCAGCATTAGTGTCTATAACTAAATATACTCTAGTACAGTATATTTACATCAACATTCAATAAATAATGAAATCCTATTTTTGTTTTTGAAAAATACCAAATTAATAGAAAAAGTAAATAGCATCAGTTTGTCGTGTGATTGTTTTTGTGTTTCTGATTTGACAAAATATTTTTAAAAAATGACATAGGTCATAAGTCAGACAGGCTAAATATTAAATAATCTATAACTGCAGTTATCAAACTTATCATGGCTCTTCGTGACTGTGGTTGCCGTTGAAGAGTGAACAATGAACAATGAACAGTGAATATATTAATACAATCTATACATACATACAATCTAACAGATTCACATTTTACACTGACAGTCTGACACGCGGACACATGCGTATTGAAGGGAAGTAGGAAATCCAATACATGTACTCAATTCGCATCAGAGATTTAAGTTGTAGGAGCAATAAAACAACTCTGGCAGTTGCAAAAGCTAGTATTTACTATTATAGTTTGAATTGTTTTTAAAAAAAGCGGAAAGGAGCAAACAATAAACAAAACTTCATAATAGGCTTACGATGCATACTGCGTAGGTCAGGCCGCCAGGGATTTACATCGTATATATACGGGCAACCAACAGCGATCACAATCATAACAAATAATATAACTATAAATACACATCTGTATGAAATGAGTGTTCATTTCACCCTTCAAGATGGCCCTCTCTACACTGTTGCAGTATGTTTAGGCTGGGCAGCCACTTCTACAACTCTCATTCTTTTAAATAACTACATCCTGAATGAGGATGGTTTCCACTACCCTATTCTACTGTGTAGTCTGGGTCAGCTCTGTTCATATCTCGGTTCGTTCTTCTTCATACATATGGGCTGGGCGGAGCAGAATGTTCACTTAACACCAGAACAATATGTCAAACAAATTCTACCGATTGGGCTGATGTCTGCCGGCACCTTGGCCACTGGAAATGCAGCATACATGTACCTTTCTGTATCGTTCATCCAGATGTTGAAGGCCGGAACGCCTGCTATCACCTTGTTCTGTTTGTTCATGTTTGGCATGATAAATATCCGTAAAGACTTGCTGATTGCCGTTGGTCTGATTGTCATTGGTTGTGCCGCCTCAGCGTACGGTGAGATCGCTTTTTCAATCATCGGATTCATGATGATGGTCAGCTCGGAAACCTTCGAGGCCTTGAAACTGGTGATGACGCAAAAGCTTTTAAACACTACTTTCTCTGGGCCTATTGAGGGTTTGTATCATACCACTCCAATCACATTCTTATGTTTAATAGTCCTTGTAATTCCATTCGAGGGTAGCACGATTCTGGCCGAAAGCGGGCTCAGCAAGATTGGCAACAATCCCTTGATGTATCTACTAGCTGGAAGTCTTGGTTTCATGGTCAATTTGTTCATCATGGCTGTTATCAAGCGAACGAATTCTCTAAGTTTCAAGGTTTTGGGACAGGCCAAGAATGTTGGAGTAGTGCTTATGGGAGCGCTATTCCTGGGGAACACGGTTACTCCACTTCAAACAGGATCATATGGTCTTTCAACCGCCGGTTTCTTCGTTTACAACAAGGCCATGGAGAATAAAACCAAAAAGGGGCAAGAGAAAGATAGGGATCTGGAGCTTGGAAGTAGGATCAAATATATCGCCGTGCCTCAGGTAGATGAAAAGGATGTCAAAATCAGACCTGCCAGTATGTAATTATAGCAGCCTATAAATCGTAAAAAGTACGCATTACTTATTGAGGTACAAGGTCCCTCGTCGAATTCACTGTTGGCTATTTGTCTTTGTAGCTACTCTAAATGTACTCGGCGTTATTGATAACAGTCATCTACGGAAGTGAAGCAAGTTCCATCGGAAAAGGACGCAGACTGAGCGAGAATATCACCCTGAAAGTACAGATTGACTCTCGATCGACCGTAGTCGATCAGTATGAGTATGCGAATGCTTCGCGTCCGATTCCTACACACAAGCTCATGGAAGCTAAATTGTTGCACGCACATAACTCGAATTCCTACTGATATATTCTCTATGAATAATTACATTGCAAAACAGTATAATTTACAATTTACCCCATATGTACATATACACATGTCTCAATAATGTTCTGCTCTAAAACCGTGCTCTGGGTTGAAATCAACCAAACAAATAATAGCTATTCACATCCTATCCACCCTCTCCCTGCCGTATACTAATTGGTGTGGACAGGTGGATTGACAATACATTTTTACACCTTTACCATTATGGTTGACCGTACAATAGTGAAGAAGATTCCATCTTCCCTTGCTTCTACACTTCATCAGGACATGCAAGTATTAAGGCTTCCAATGCCTTATCGAACTCGCTTTCCCGAATACCGTATCCCCCTTCTAAACATAAATTGCGTTCGGCAAACGAATTCCACCCAGCTACAACTGTCTGATTATGGCATGCCTCGAAATCTGAAGCTCTTTGAAGGGTCACGTTCGCGGTTGCAGGCGATTTGTCAATGAAGTCAATATTAAATATCATACCATCAAAAAATACGGCACAATTCGGCACAATTCGTAGAAATTTAAGATGTCGATGACTTCTTGTGTAGTATAACTGAGAGCCATTTGATATCCACCCGTTGAGTATAACTCTTCTGGGAGCACATCAAGTGGTATTTGAGCAGGTGACGTTTTAGTGCCATTATAACCAGCGGGCCTTGCCGTGGCTATTCCTATTTCGTAACCCATGTCTTGACACCGTTTGACTGCCAGTATCGGCCAGTCTAGCGAGGCTGAAGCATTTAAAATAGGGCAATCCTCTCCGGATGTCAACGTCTGATCGACGTCAAAGATGCATACACGGTTCCTACCAGAAATTTCCGACTTCGATGTGCCCGAGTTAGGCTATTGCATGGCGCAGCAGAAGTGAAAGCATACGCTGCTGAAAATTGGACAATGTACGACAGTCTCATCGTGTAAAATAAATGAATCTCTGCCCGATAAATGTTCCTGGTTTAAAAATGGGTATCGGAAAAAAATAAACAAATGAATTTATGTACACAGGCGTTGTAAAGTATCTGTAACGTAAGTAGCACACTCCTTTATTTATACACAATAAATATAATAAAAGCAATCAAAAGCACCCAACCTGGGTCCTGGGGTCCTTAACTTCCGTAAAAAAAAATGGACATCACAATATGTATTAAACTCGTGAGACATGGCAGGGGAACATGTGATGAACTGATCACTGCATGAGTGCATGTCCATGAGTAGAATATA
>NW_014039932.1:0-5015 GCF_001186125.1 Sphaeroforma arctica JP610
CTCTCTCTCTATATAACTTTAGTGCTTCGGAATTGTTACTGCATATCAAGTATTTTGCATGCCTTTAATTCATAAGAATGCTTGTGTGTAGTAGGCTTTTAATTCTGGTCCACACTAGTTTTTCGGACACCGAAGATACAAAATTGGCAGTATCGGACCTCCATCATATACCAGCCATAAGTTTCGCAAGCTTTTCTGTATATCTTGTTGTTCCTCGAGCGGAGAAGTGGAGGTCGTAGGTATCAACAGTGTAGCTCAGTTACAGCCATTTCGGGGATGGACTTGTATATCTCTTGCTACGACTTACAAATGTTCTATACCATCACAATTAGGAATCGCAAAATGTGATGACATCCGCGTATGCGAGCAAGTGGTTCTTGCAGTGCTTCTTAGACAAGGTAACAGTGTGATCCAGACCCGACTGAGTGCGCCTATCCATTGCCGTGTGTGATTGTTGATTGTCTAACTTTAATTATTCAATTCGGATTGTGCACTAAATGCGATATGTAGTGATATATTTTAAATTTTGAATTTAACTGCGAGCTGAGCTGGTTAATTATTTGTTTTGTGTAACTAGAAAGCGCGCGTTCTATACTGGATTTTGTTGGCACGCTTGGGACGCCTGCTCATGTAGACGATTCCATGCTCCTGCCATAATTATTACTTTTCATTTTTAGACTATCGTAGTTCAGGCGCATTTCACCAAACATTCTGTATTTAAGATTACTTCCAAGTGCTCATCAGTCATTTTGCAATCCATTTAACTCTGACAGCTTCCGTTTGGCGTGGTGATCCGTTTGTGGGACTGTTTTCTTTTGGAAGGCTACACCGTGATACAGGCCATAGCCTTAAGCATAATCATATCAAACAAAAGTAAGTTTGCGTGGATGGAAGCACTCCGCACTCAGTGAGCGCACGTGTATATGTGCTGGTATGCGAATTCAGTGTAACGCTGTTCATAGATATACAGGTGGCCTCTACTATCGGAATTTTAGTACATAGGACTGATGTACGGACTTCTTGAACTATAGCTTGGTATTCAATCGATTAATCTTACGTACATATATTTAAATATTGCAAAAGGTGCGTAAAATGTTCGCTCAACTACACAATTTTGTTGATATCGTGTGCCAACTATGGTGACAATGTAGGCAATTACGAGTCAAAGCGAATACTTCGTTTCCACACGCCAGCCATTCACTAGTAAGGATTTGAACTAAAGATATGGCCGCTTAATCTGACACATGGGCAAAAACAATAGCGTGGGTGTGATAATTAATCAAGCTAGTCGCTTGTTACCGTATATTTTGCCGCAAAGCTGTGAACTCAAAATCTATGCGCGTCGTCAACTTACAGAGCGTCTCATGAAAGGCGACTTCGAGAAAATACTCAATTTTCTCAGTAGCGAGATGTCGAATTCCGAAGTGAACACGAAGGCACTTTTCAGGGTATGTTTATTCGTATAAGCGCAGATGATATTAGCATTTGGTTTAATGGTGAATCCCATTTAGGATCTCAGATTAGCACAGCCAGCACCTATCACAAATTTCAGAAGATTTCGTGATGAAGAAGTGTATGGTTGCTTCACTAAATCAGAGGCATGTACCGTCCTTATATCGGACTCCGTTTACGGCCACGACGGGTCAACACATTACTTGCGCGTATCAGTCCAGATCTACAAATCCGAACTGTGAACGCCCTCACACCTTCCCCTTTTACACTCCTTCAATACCATACTACCACTTTTTAATACGTCTTCCATATCTTACTATAATCGCAGTCTACAACGAAATATCTGGCAATGTTGAAAAAAGTGGACAGGAAGCAAAGTAGACGGATAAAGAAGTCACAAACATCTGTCAAGTAGGAAGTGTTCTCTACAGTGCCGATGTCTCGAAGGAGGAATTGGCATTTGCATTATGTAGCGAACATTGGATATGTTGAGCAGCGGCACTGCAAATAAATAATAGACTGATATCAGAAATCTTCATTGACGGGAGCAATCTAGATGATGTGCTATTGGGGATATTTGATACAATTGTAATACAAAAGATTGCAAAAAATATGCATTGAAATGCCTAAATCGTTGGTAGGAACGGGGAAAGTGTAACGCAATGCAGAATTGCCACCCCACGGTGCGACCAAGCTGAGCATACATATGCAAACTACACGACTCCAATCAGGGTGCTTAATACCTGTTGGCTTGTGATCTAGCCTCAAGTACGTAATCAGACCGCAGCACCAACTTGACGATTTTATGGAGCAGGTCGTGAACTCGCTCGGAATACATGATGCGCCTAATTCCGATCTGATTTCCAAATTATTTTTTTTGGGTAATTTTGTATACCGTTTTTCCTGATGCTAAATTGCATTTTCTTTGCACCATTAAACGAGGGTATGTTTTTCGATTTCGTTTTCTGGTGCCTGCTTGCATATCGATTGCAATCTTTGAATTACGCATATGCATCCTTATCCTGCATTGGACATGGCTTTCATTCACTTGCGAGCCCTCGGCTCGTTCTGATTCGAGCTGTTCTGATTATTCCTCGGATATCTCAGATGTTACCTTTAGTAATCAAACATTTCGCATTCCGTACACAGAGATCCACTTTCTTTGTTTCTGCAAAAATGAATGGACTACAAGCTTCCCGACGCAGAACACCGAGGTGTGTTGATGGTGCCTTACAAGTGAAACAGCCACGAACTCAGCGCAGATTTACATATGCTGGAAGATTAGGTCTTCTCTAATACTATGAACACGCCACTGTCCAATTGAAAGAAATTATCCCAAGGTTGGAGTAGGTTGATTCAGGTACACATAGTTGCAAAGGGTTCGTGCAAATGCCAAGCAAAAGCCCTCTACCAACTACGTATTGATGTTACGACGCCAGATACCAACGTTCTATGGTGCTGCTCTCAGCGCGCATCCAGATTAGCATACAGCTACTCTACAGCTAGATTCCGATCAGCGCTATATACCATGTTGTGTATCGGACCAACTAGAATTGTTACAAAGCTGTAGTGTATACCGACAACAAATATGCACGTCTAAAACCGGCACATATTTCTATGGGCGATGGGCTACCGTAAAGCCAACAATAACTGCCACAGAGAAGCGAGGTAGAAATTATTTACGGCCACCGTGTTGCTTTGATCGCACACAGTCCGAGAATTCCTAAGAAACACTGAAGTTGAGTGTTCGAATAGCCTCGTAGTACGAAACGATGAACGGTATAGAGGTGGCACCACACGGCTAGAACAAGTATTGTCGTTCACACTCCACTGTGTGCGTTCTTCTGGTACATATACCCATCTCCTAAGAAATTAGACGAAACAGTGCAGATGGTAAATCGGGAAAAAGATGACACGCATGCAATGTGTCAAGGGATCAATATTTAAGACCAAGGACTGCTTCTAAAAACAATATACACACCGAACGTAGCGGCTCGGTTTATCCGTCGCTGTTCTTCCTTGGATACAATTTCTTCGACAATCTCTCCATCAGCTCGCATAAGCCTAACCACAACAGCAATTGACGATAAATATGATTGAGCCATTTGATTCAATTCTATGCAGATTGACCCGTCCGCAACGCAAATGGAAAAGACCAGTCGGCCAAAATTGAGCTTTGAAGCACTTAATGGGAGTACACACTCCAGTGTAGTCAGAGTCAATACTGGGCGTAGTATAAATAACACGCAGTCCACTTTAAAATGCACATCAGCAAACCAGACTTGCTCAGGGCGAGAGCGAGATCCAAAACTCGCATCCGATAAATGACCATACCTTATACGGCCGGACTCTGGATCGAAAGCTCTCACCACCCGACTTGCTAGATCCTCGTGCTGCGAGAAGAATACCCGAAGTCACTTCATTTGTTAAATTTTGCGCTTGCGACGTTTAGTGGCGCACATAAAGAAGGATGGATAAGTTGTACACGAGCACAGCCTAGATGGTACCACATCCACGCGAACACTACCATTGCTTTGGTCATCGGAGCTGCAGTCTTCCTCGCCTGAACAAGTTTCTCGTCCTGAGGTGCCAAGTCTTGCTTGTATTTCTCAGCAAATCGATTTCCTGTTATCATAATGGGAAGAGATTTACATTCTCATATAAGTAGCACTTGTACAATGCATGAGCCCAGCCAGAATCCAATTCCGAACAAAAAATTCATAAGTAATGACCAATATTACCCCGTAGACAAGGAGCTATCTCAAAATACGATACTCTACTCTCCATACAAAGACAAATATTGGTAGCTGCCTCGGGTAAGTGATAAATTCCATTCCCATCCTCCACATACAGAGCTAATGCAGATCATAACTCCTACCTAATTAAAGTCTTTTGGGACGCTCTCGACGATTCTCAGCCAATCTGAGCGGAGCAAGTTGATAAAAGAGACCATATGCCTTGCTGCGAAAAACTCACCTGACAAATGTGCTAATGTGTCTGGTGTGTCTTTTCCGTTGCGAGGGCTCTTTTTCATCCAATCGAATACCACTGCACTGATCTCTACAGGCTTACTTTTCGCTTTCGCGACTTTGGCTTTCTTACGTTTCGATTTATGTTCCTTCTTGTCACTCTTTGTTTTGTGTCCATATTTAGATTTCGATCTAGCTCTGTGCTTCCTACTTCGCTCTTTCGAAGATGCTCTTTTTTGTTCCTTTCTGCGGCGATGGCTACAGTGTAGCACAATAAGAGTCGCCAGAGAAGGTAAATACCGGAGCATGTACATACCATATATATCCAGATATACATACATTACACACACACACACATATATATATATATATACCTAAACACACTCACGCACACACACACACACACACACACACACACACACACACACACACACACACAACACACATATATATATATATATATATATATATATATACAAACAAAATACACACACATATATATTTGTATATTGATATACATACATACATACATACCATACATGCATGCCTATATATGTATACATACATACATACACACACACACACACACACATA
>NW_014039932.1:7430-8285 GCF_001186125.1 Sphaeroforma arctica JP610
ACATATATATATATATATATATATATATATATATATATATATATATATATATATATATATATATAGTATATATATATATATATATATATATATATATATATATATATATATATATATATATATATATATATAAAATCAACATCAGGAAGCCTCGCGCCAATATAAATACTAGATCTACGTGACACTCCCAAGTCCGTGTCTTTACCATGGCTCACCTATGATGGTGTGACCCCATATCGACGACAGTCAGAATACCAGTCAGCTAAATTGGTAGGGTATATTCGATACTTCTCATCAGTACCATTTAGGATCCCATACCGATATTACGGAAAAATTAGTATATTCTACGAAGGCAGTCTCTACCTGTGACTCAGGCTGGGTGTGCTTATCGCTTGTAATTATATTTAAGCATTTACAGTCTCGCCAACTCGTATGGGTCTATCTATGTAGTTGTATGTCTAATGTAGAAGGCTATGAGTTGTACGTAAATATAAAGAGATGAATCCTGTTTCTGTATATATTCGTAGTATATAGTAGGCAAAGGCACGATATTTACATGTACAGTACAGTACATAAATATCCATAGCATAGGTTTTGAAAAAAAAAAAGAAGCAAAAAACAAACAGAATACAGTCAAATGAATAGAAACATCTCATGAGTTTTGGCGCGCTTTTCTGGAGGAATGGCTTCTCAATTCTCAAATCCAAATCTCACCCTCTGCTCAAAACATCATCCACCACAAGAGAGTGATTGCTATCGTGTTATATTTTAATAGTGGATCGCATACGCAACTGTAGGCACACACGTAGTTGCTCACACACACAGACACAGACACACACACACACACACACACAC
>NW_014039932.1:8335-11163 GCF_001186125.1 Sphaeroforma arctica JP610
CGTGTACAAATACATACATATATACAAACTCGCATCCTTATAGATGATGGGCATGAGCAGTGACGACGACAAAGGCAAGGGCAAAGCCGAAGTCAATCACACAGATGAGGAGCCACGCGACAAAGTACAGCTACCCTGGGTGGAGAAATACAGACCCAAATGTATGGATGATTTGGTTTCACACACAGATATAATAAGTACTATACAGACATTTATCAAGGAGGATAGAGTGCCACACATGCTGTTCTATGGTCCCCCAGGTACTGGAAAGACGTCGACTATATTGGCTGTAGCCCAGCAAATATACGGGCCCAAGTATAAGAATATGATCCTGGAATTGAATGCCAGTGACGACCGTGGTATTGATGTGGTCAGGGAGAAGATTAAGTCCTTTGCGAGCACGAGGACTATTTTTAGGTGTGTATATGATGAGATATACATCATCATGATTGTCTATATACATTAGCTTTAAGTACTTTTACTGTTTAACGTCCATTGTATCAGTTGTGTGACCAGACGTATACCCATACACATGGGATTCAAATACGGTGTGTGCGTAGTTTTGCACCTAAGAGCATGCTCATTTACATTAGATATAAGTTTTGTCGGACGTCTCATGCGTGCACAGTTGTGCGCCAAGGCATACGTCTACATGTGATATATATCATGCCTTGACAATGTTGTGCTTGATCTCCTGCGACTTGCTTTCTCACAATCGCTGATTTGAGTTTACATTTTTGGTAATTCTAAGACTTAAAAGTTTAATTGTGTTCTCAGTATTGTGTGCGGGGATGCTGTCTCGTTGCGCCATTGTCATAGAATAAGCGTGATCGCTCGCAGTGGTTCTTCTTAGGCTTCACGAGTTGCCGATGCACAATAGTATGTGTATGTTTTATGGATTGATTTAGGCATAGTCTGTGTATAAAATCACAAGTACACTGCTTTTTTCCTGTTTACAATGGCTTCGGATGTACAAAGACCCGATAGTTTTGCCCTTCCTCTTGGCTTATTGATGTCTCTACACTTGACTACTTATCGAATCGGACAAATAATCACTTAACCATTTACCGGATATACACATTCGCATGCACGCTTGAAAAATAGTGAATGAAGTGGCTTTTTGTATAAGAACACGTCTTGTGAGCACATGAGTACACACGCTTACTAGTGTGTTTGTTTATTCAACAGCTATTTCACTTCAGTACGTCTGCATAAAATCGCACTTTTCTATCCTAACTTGAGCTGCGTATATATGACTAGTTTATCTATTTCTATTCGGATAACACATGCATATGATTGCACATCCCTGTCCGTAATTTGAGCTGCGCACATGTCATTAATCTACCCAAAACTACTCATAAAGAACAAAGCATGCAAAGTGAATATATATGCGGTGTGAACTTTTACCGAGTAATTAACAACTTTAAACCCTTGACTCGCCTTCTGTTCACACCGATGCAGCTTTGGATATACCGTTTGTATATCTTCCAGGACTACTCTCATCTGCAACCATATGTGCTCTGATTTGCTCATTCGTCAAAAAGGGAAATCGATTTTCCTTCCTAGAGTACAAATAGTGTTCTCAAACAATGTTTTTCACGGTACCAAATAACCGAAGTATCTCAGATTGAATCATATCAATGTATGGCGGACTTCGCATTTGATCAGTGCTGATCGGATCGGAAGTACTTTTGGTCTGCCAATCTGGTCGAATTCGTTCACCCTGGCACACGTAGTATGATTAGGAGATGCTCATACTCATCTGTTAGGGGAACTGTCTCGAGACTTTTATGTCAGTGCCAAGTGGACCGTTAGTCTGTTTCTACTTCTTATCAAAAGACAACACTAACCAGAAAGTATAGGAACTAATACTTACTTGAATCGTGTACCTTGCTCTACTGTAGTTCAGGCTACAAATTGATTATACTGGATGAAGCCGATGCGATGACGAATGCAGCACAGGCTGCTCTCAGACGAGGTAAGATGAGATGGCTGTGTTATCCAGTGCTACCTGATGCATAGGGGTGCGCGAGCAGTGCAAATCGTGGCAATAAAAAGCTGTGTCTTTTACCACCGATTATTTCGTTCGTAGGCATACAAAACAGTAGCTGATGTGCCGTACAGGATTTGTCATTCCTGCTTGCTATTGTTCATCTTAACGGATATCCAAGCAACGGAAAAACGTATACTGATCCTCATTCCCGATTTCCCACTTCCTCGCCCCAGTCATTGAGAAATACACAAAGAATGTTAGATTCTGCCTCATATGCAACTATGTATCCAAGATCATCCCGGCGGTACAATCTCGTTGTACAAGTTTCCGGTTCGCACCACTGGCCGTAGAACAGATGGAGGATCGATTACAGCACGTAGTCGCCTCTGAAAAGTATGCATTTTGTGTGCGTGAAAGTCGCTGTGAGTCGATATAACGACAGTGGTGCATGTTTGCGGTGTATTTGATATATGTTCATCATAAGAGTCGTGATCGTATCGAAGACGTTTGCGATGTGAACACGAGGTTGATCCAGTATGAAACTGATTCCCGCGTCAGGAGACTATGTCATGTGTGTATGTGGAGGGTTTCGATTGAAGGAGCCAGTCGCATCCGAGCTGTATATTTTAATGTTTGTGAAATGAATCTAGCGAATTCGTATGCGCACCAAGGAGGCATGCCATGTATGTGCGTGAATTTGCGGTTCATAATACTAGTATCTTAGTAGAGGACTGTATCTTGTATGTGTACGAGATTAACAACCCCATTGAGTATTTACTTGTATTGTCGCCACGTCCAGATCTGTAAGAAGTATGCTATATATTTATATATATAC
>NW_014039932.1:11366-16680 GCF_001186125.1 Sphaeroforma arctica JP610
TATATATATATATATATATATATATATATATATATATATATATATATATATATATATATATATATATATATATATATATATATATATATATATATATATATATATATATATATATATATATATATATATATATATATATGATATATTTATAGGAAAAATTATCACATTTTGTCAACGCGAACGCGAACACACTCTGGGTGCAACGGGACTTGCGGAGTATTTAGTGTAACCTCAGTCCAAACTATCTAGTTGGTTTTTTGTAGTACCCTTGAGGTGCAAGCATTTCAATTTGCAGTAGAGCTACGAGAAACTTGTATTGTATTACTGCCCACCGAATGCATGGTCTCTGTGAATAATTTCGTTTACATCAGGGGTTCTTATGTGTATTGAATGCACACCACTCTGTAATCTCGTGCATGGCGAATGGTTCCTTCGCTCTCGATCCACTTTCAATCATATCTTGATATCTTGATTTGCCTTGTATCTTTGCAGGGTAAATATCACACCAGACGGTCACAAGGCGTTGCTGAACTTAGCAAATGGAGATATGAGGAAGGTTCTTAACGTTTTGCAGGTAGGTATTTCATATATGGCGTCGTAATTGCTCTGATATGATGTCTGTGTGGTGTAGTTTTCGAGACGGGTATTTGTTCACGAGATTACCTTCCCCACATAAACACGAACTGATTGCAGAGGACAGGCTATACAACGACACTTGTGGCTGTACAGTCATAAAGTGTTTAGTCTGCCAGTGCTGTGTCGCTTTACCATCGGGCAAGTCTTCACTGCTGATGTTCTTGTTCAATGTATTTGTAATAATGCAGATTTGTTTACGTATAGACTCAGCGGAATTGATTAGGGTACTGTGTGAGATCATATCTCAATCACACCATTGACGCCGGGGTGTATATAAACATGTTTGCTCATGGAAAGCGTATATGTTGTCTTGAAACTTGCAAAGATACGTGACCGCCGGTTGCTAACAGCGTTCTTTTTTGTCGTACATGTCTCATCGAGATTGAAACGGGACGAAACTGACGCAGATAAACTAATCCAACCCGATTGACGTCAAAGCTACATCACAACTTCATACGAGCAACCAATACATATCCTGGAAGGTTTAAAACTTCTTTCGAGTTAGTATATGACCATAATATGTATATTTATGTATACATATCTAACATGACCATCCGTCCAAATCCGTAAAAGACTTTCGCTTCACAAGCTCACACACGCTCATTGTGATACACACCGCACACTCCACTCACAGGCCGCCGCTATGTCGCACGATGTGGTCGATGGAGATGCCGTGTATCTCACCACAGGTCAACCACTACCATCTGACATCACCAATATCATGAACTGGCTATTGACCGACGACTACCGCTCAGCTTACAATCAAATCAAAACGCTCAAAGACCTGAAGGGCCTGGCACTCACAGATATCATACGTGAGGTGCACACGTTCACGCTTAATTTGGAATTGCCTGTGGAATCGAAGGCGTACGTTATGGATGAGCTGGCCCTCTTAGAGTATGTATATATATATATCCGATAGCTGCAACGCGCGTGGAATTATAGTTTAGACTCTGTGTCAATGGATCCTGACATTCGCTAGTTTACACCCATGCTCACAACTGCGCGAATTGCACATGTTCAGGATATATTTGCAATTACCAATTGAAACATCAAAATTTCTATGTGCTTGGGTTTGTGGGAACTTGTATGTACAACACAAATAAGGTCATTTCGTTGATATTTGAAAAATGTACACACTTGCGACGCCTAATCTGTATTTTCATGAAAGCACGTCACATCCATGATTTGTGTAGATATATATGAAGATATGAGCTGCGTGATACTTATTTAAGGGCTTTTTTTATATGTATCTGCTCAAGGTTAATTATCTGATATTTAACACCGTAAATCGACACAAAACTGTCTGTACAGATATAGACTGGCGTCAGGAACGTCGGAGCACATCCAGTTAGGCGGTATGGTAGGCATGTTTGGTACCGTTCGTGACCAAATTGCAGCAAATTCAGGGTAAGTTCAAATTAAAGAGCAATCATCAGCAACCCGGTAGCATTTGACAAGCACCCCATGTCATCCGAGTTCAGACTTACGTAGCCTTGGAACGTAACGGATATCGAGATGAAACGGACAAAATGTACCATTGATATTACTTTTGGAGTGAAACTGATAAAATAATCTCGTACTATAAATAAAAGGGCAGGTCTAAATGTGCTAGCCAAAATTCTTGTAAAATACTCGGGTGGCATCCTATGTTTTAATACACCGCTGCACCTCCTAAGGCAATAATAGTCTGCGTTGGAGCAGGTCGCACAGTCTTTATGATTATGTCACCAGGTACACAGGTTAGAAAGAGTTCAAACTTTCCGAAAAACACTTTTGATACAGATATTATAAAAATCTGAGCAAACCTACATCGATATGAGTACAATAATCATAGACACGTGCATAAAATTTGCAGATGCAACTATACAAGAGAGATAGTTTGTGATATTGAAATATAAACGAATGATGGACAATATTTGGACTGAAGTCTCTAATCAAACCCTATAGATGTAATTATGTATACTCGTATCCAAATAGTTATGATTTCGAGTGTAAAACCATATAGATAGTTCTGACCGTTTTGCATAAATTCAAATGCCAATCAAGTATGTACGCACAAGAGTGTGTTTCCAAATTAGAAACTTCAGACTGAATAGTGGCCGAAATAGTAGAAATATGTACAGCCCTCTAAATTGACAAATATGAGTGATTGAGCTAGGCTATAAACCTAGAGCGGGAAATAGAACGCCTACAATGCAGAAAACATTCAGAAACCAGCAGACATCAACGAAATGTTTCTCGCACTTCAATCCTGCTTTTCCCGAAGACAACAACAGCCTCTAGTTAAACTGATTTGGTAAATGTAGTAGGTGTATAGGAAGTGGATACTGATCCATTCGAATTGGCACTGTATTGCTCTGGATGACGTAAAGTATCAATTGCTTGGCGACTGATTAGTATTCCGCCTCAGATGTCGGTTAGTAGCGAGGACAGCAACAACAGAAGTCAACAAGGCAATGGCCAACATAGCAAAATACAACCCGACTGCTTTCGAATATCCATATATGTTATAGATACACTAGCTATATTTTGTACTGCATTCGTACACGGGGCCTCAAGACACACCCTCATCATGAGTGCTGAAGGCCAGTGACGCAGTCCCAGTGCCACAAACGCGAACGCAGAACCGGACAATTGTACCACGTAGGTGCATAAAAAAAATGAGACAAAGACGTTTTTTTTGGGTGGTTTTACAACGGTTTGTCGACTCCGAAGATTTGTCCTTCAAGCTTCGCACAGCCCACCAAGAGCTTCCTAAAGTACTACGGACATATTCTAGATTATGAAACGTTTTGGATGGATATGTCACCGCAAAATACAAAGAAGATACCAATCAGGTGCACCGACTGCGACTACTTCACGCATTTAATGAAAAACCACAGTAAGTAAACAATCGGTTGTTGATTGATTGATTTATTTTCATGGTATATTCTTCATACACAGCAATGCTCCGAACTCTGCTCCTCTGACTAAGCAAGCATAATCATACACATTTTTTGAATTATGTATAATCATAATGAGACTACGAGACTCCCAAAATTATCTACACATCGACATTGAATACACAACCATATGTTGACAGGCAGCCGGGCGGATGCAGTCGCTCGCTGCTAGCCAACGTACGGATGATACTAAAAGCTACCAATACTAACATGTATGTATTGCTATACAGTGCCAGTTGGTGTCGAGTGAAGGTGTCTAGGGATTGATAAGCGTCCCCTAGTATTATCTCGGGCGGAGTACCACAACATTAGCGGACATGGACGAATATCATGCACACTGTGAGTGGGGCTCCCGTGGGTTGTCAGACTACCGATTCACGATCCGTGTGGATCTTGATTTCAATGAACGGAGGTCGTCATAAATGTATGCCGAGAGAGGTAGAGAAGAGTAGTAAAGTATATTGCTAGGTATGCCGATACCTCAGTATTTGATCAAGTATTTCTCATATAACGAGAACATAAAACTAGGAAGCCTTAGTAAACATCCACCAGCACTTATGTCGTACATGAGATGGCCCTCTCTTTACAGATACTTTTCAATATCCGGGACCATGGAGTTCGGATCATCTTTGGGACCAAATCTCTTGACGACTTTGCCGTCTCTGTCGATCAAAAATTTTGTGAAGTTCCTGCACATTTGCAATTTTTTCAAAAGCATGTTCATATCTCGTTTGCCAGATATCAAAGTAACGAGAATGAAATGATGAAAGGCATTCTTTACCACTATCATTGTATTCAGATCAAGTAAACACTTCAAAGTACATAATCTCGGTAAAGAAGCGAACACACCATTTGATAGACTTCAACCCGAAAATGCCAGATTTCTGAGACTTCATGTACTCCCACATCGGATCCGCAGAACTGCCGTTCACATCGATCTTTGAGAACAGCTGAAACTTGACATTGAATTTACTGGCAAATTTCTTGATTTCTGCATCTGATCCCGGTTCTTGCCCACCTGCAGGGTCAAGAGAAATGTACATATTATCCTCTCTCCACATATCTTAATTGCAATCTACGTAAGTGGCAATAGCACATATTTGTTCGCAGCGACATACGATCCGCATACGACTCACACCGTAAGGGGCATGTTCACCTCGTTGTTCTACAAATCGATATGACACACGAGGTGCACAGAAAGTATTTTAAAGACGGCCTTCTACTACAGCGCACGCAACGTATAGACAAAAATACACACAAAATTATGCTTGGTGAAAGCGCGCAGACAAACTCGTAAAAGGTATGAAGGGAACGATGATTGTAATTGCAGAGGTACGACTGATATAATGAATCTGAATCTATCTATAGGGATGGTTACAATTATGCAGAACTACATATTTCAAGAAAATTCAACAAATAATCGTATATACAAATATATATCACATAAATATGTATGAATATAAACAATGAATATATACACATTCAAAAGCATATGTTTATAATTTAAGTAAATAAATGAAAATACAAATATAAATATATACATACATATATACATATATACATACATACATAAATATATGTATACGCATAAAAATACGCATAAATATGTACATATACCTAGATACATCAAAAAATAAAAACAAACATACATGTATACACACACACACACATATTTATATATACATACATACATATATATATACATATATACAAATATATGTATACGCATAAAA
>NW_014039932.1:17323-19804 GCF_001186125.1 Sphaeroforma arctica JP610
AAGAATAGGTATGTGTAACTATAGGTATATATATAAATTGTGTATATAGCATATTTATACAGTGAGATTAATATATATATGTATATATATATATAAAAACAAATGTATACACAAATATATGTAAAAATTTATGTACATGTATGTGTATATCCGTACATGCACACGCACATATATATATATATACACACACACAAACACACACATATATATACACACACACACACACACATATTTATATATATATATACACATGGATATACACATATATGCTCGAGGATCACAGTTTAATTCGAGTTGTCTATATGAACAAAATGTTTCAGTATATTTTAGTACGCGTAATACAATTAGAACACAAACTGCCTTGGCAGCCGTCTTCAGTTCGTACAGCTCACACGTGATTGTCAAGCAGGCATGTATACTTACCAAACTGGTTGCAAGGGAAAGCGAGGATCTTCAACCCCTTATCACGGTATTGTCGATCCAGAGCTTCCAGCTGGGTATAATTCGCCTTGGTCAAACCTCATTCGCTCGCCACGTTAACGGCAACGATGACATTTCCCTTGTATGTTTCCATAGGGATTTCATCGCCATCAATGCTCTTGTGTGTGAACGAATATACGTTCTGATAAGCGTCCTTGGACATGGTGCGTACTCTTATAGAACCGGAAAGTGGTTTAAGTACAGAGTTTGTTGTGTGTGGATAGTGTCGTAGTACTCTTGCTAGCATATTGTGCTGGCGATATATATACGTATTCATTTGCAATTCTGCAAGAAGTGTATGTGCAGGCTCCAGGCGAGGTGCATTCGTGATATGTAAGGGAGCTCTCACCCCCATATATAGGTATTCCGGAGCAAGCTCTCTCTCACACACTCTGACGGGACTGACGCTCTCTCTACGATCAAATGGTGGCAAATTGGTCCTCTGTGACACTGACTGTCCTGGATTCCTGGGTGACTGGGAGTCTGGGAGTCTGGGTCTCTGGAAGTCTGGTTCACTCTCCGGGTCTCTATGTATGTCCGGGGGCTTTGGGTCCGGGACTCCGGGGCGGGGGACACTCTCAAGTCTCAGCCCTCTCCATTGAAATAATTAATAAATACATAGACTGTCATAGAGGCGATCGCCCCAGAGATTGCAATTTGTTATTTGCGAGAGAGAGGCCATTCAGGCGAACGCCCAACAGTCTCAGTCCTCAACTGGACTGAGGACATCAGGACAATAGCCAACAGAGGCAACAGGCATGAGGCAACACGGGCCAATCACAGAAGTCAAGTCAGAAGCATTGCAACTTGAAATGATCGAATCAAGATTCAAGAGTCCTGATTCCTGATTCCTGATCGAATCATTGTTTGACAATCAATTCTATAATAACTCGATAATATTGATAATTTTTTTTATAATACATGTTATGACGTGTTATCATTGGCATTCGAAAATATTTATCAAATGTGAGTTGCTCGTAAATCGAAATGCTCAGACTGAGTTGGGTTGAAATCACTCCTGCTCTCGAAACAGTGAAACACACAAGAGAGGCCAAAGTCCAAACCGCCAGAGTGAGAGTCCAGCGGCCCCAGCCCCAGCAGAGTCCCAGACTTTGAGGGCTGAAGCCTAAATAAGCCGTAAAGGTTGAAGCCTGAGAGCGAAGCCTGAGAGCCTGAAGGACAGTGTGCGGGGCGCCAAGAGACAAGGGCTGAACTTCTGAAGATAGGACCGGTACATAGCATGCGGACTTGTCCTAATTTGGAGTGATCGGGGCATCGGGCCGATATTGCTCCAATTATTTTTTTGGGGTGACGGCTGTCGGGAGTCGGGACTTGGGAGTCGGGACTCGGGAGTGTTGGCATGTTAATGATTTTGCACTTCTTTGTTTTGGACACGGTCACACGGATGATGGCCTGACGAGTCACCAAAATGCCAATGGGCGGTGTCACGACACTGTGTGATTAGTGATTAGTGATTAGTGATTTAGAAGGATAAGAGTCATAGGACTATGATGTATGTGTTATCAAAATCTTAACTGTGTATGTGACTATGTGTTTATGTGTATATTTCAGAAGGCTATGGTTTATTGTGTATTCAATATTTTAAAAGAATTGCCACCATGAATGCGAGAATTAAAATAACTATCGCAAATATTACATTTAACATAGAGAAGACATAATCACAAACATATTCGAACCATTAACATGTTTAAGTAGTCATTCTGGATAAAGCACAAATAATTTGCCACTATGGCAACGGTAGCACCACAAGTCAAGGTATCGATAAGTTTCGTGCGTGACGATGAGTGCGTGTTGACCTCCCCGATATACTACGACAATGATTCAGGTGAGCAAACATACGCTTGCGGGATTGTTGTTGTGTCGTTCCAATCGATATATATATATATATATATATATATATATATATATATATATATATATATATATATATACTATATATATATATATATATATATATATATATAGTATATATATATATAT
>NW_014039932.1:19884-31012 GCF_001186125.1 Sphaeroforma arctica JP610
TAATATATATATATATATATATATATATATAGTGGTGTGTGTGTGTGTGTTTATCTTCGTGTTTATAGACTGATTTAGACTCACTATGTACATCTTTTTATTTACATGTATATCTAGCACACTGCTCTTGAATCTAGACACGAATGACTGATTGAGAACGTTTACTCTCGCTCATTGGGGCTATGCATGCAAATATATACTTTTCTTATCTTGTCAAAGATGTTCAAGATGTCATAGGTCACGAACCGAGTCATGCCGTGAATACAGTCCATGTTCAAATCTTAATGCAGTAAATAATCGCCTGCATCTTGTATCTGCTATGTGTTGCACAGTGCGGGTTCGTTTGGTGCTATCGATGATGTATTTGTGTCAAATTAACACCAAATCATCCCGTATTTGCATATTATACAGTTGATGGGTCTTTCCATATTGGGCTTGAAAAAGCATGCGTGGACTCTCAGCAAGAAGTATCTGTGAGTTTGGTATGCCGTGTGGCTGATGAGACAATCACCTTGGGGGAGGAGCTTTACTCGACACGTCAAGTATTGCACACTGGCGGCGCCTTGGATGGTATGTACCGATGGGCTTTTAAACTCAGTCGTTAATTCACTCTACGTTCGACTCGCTAGTATGTGGTTTGTCATATGAAAGCTTGCTATCAACACAGTCTAATTTGGTTATGCATATTAAACAATAAAATCAATGAGGGGTTTTCTCGATTTCACATCAATGTTCAAATGTGGGATTTTGCGCCTGATAATGAGATCACTGTCATCTCAAGGCGTCTCAAGCGAACTATTATCGCCTCTCAGCAAAATTCGCAGAATGAAGCCTGTTCTCGTAAATCGAATAAATAAACTGATGTACAAGTTTGCTTTCATGTTGCAGCCAGGACACATTCCTTTCCTTTCTCGTTCCACATCCCTATGAACAAACTGCCCCCGTCGCTTGTTTTCGAAAACCAAGCGTGTATACAATGGGCGGTGGTCGGGCACTACTACCAATCAGCTACCGGAGAGGTGAGTTTTTGCAAGGGTGGCCGATGGGTTCACATACTGCAGATAAATCAAACAGTCGATTGTGGTAGTTTTAAGTGATTTTTGGATAGTGGTTGTATGTCGTTGAATACGATTTTGTGTTGGACTCGCTGATAGTGTAATATGCATTTGATAGCCGTCACATGCTGCTTAGCGTTTATACGTGATTTTGATATAGCCTTCGCATGGACATATATAGCATGTGGCTACTAGCAACCTTACGAGCGAGCTCGATTGATATCGACTCTCAGCCATTAATACCTGAAGAGATATGCCTGTTTTATACATATTCTTTCTTGAAAGTACATGCAGTTTTCGAAGTACTGCATTATTCTACTCGGCTGCTGAAGTTATACATTACACCTTCTAGAGACTTAGGACCCTTGCTAGGTTGACGCAAGCAGAGTAATTTTTGCACGGGTCCTGTCATAATGGGTGCTCAGATGGCGTGATACACGTAGAAACGTCTTGTTCATTATATTCCCGATACAATCTAGTACCGAAACGGAAACTAAATTCATTACTGATATGGAAACGAAACTCTGGAAGTGATTCGCAATCGGGGTTAGTAGCAGACACATCCCTGCCAAGTTTCGGATAGTATCATGCTTGTATGTGTGTATTATATCTCGAATCGTTGCGAGTGCCTGCAGAAAAAGCAAAAATAAAACTGTCAGTTTTCGTTCCAGGGAAATAACATTACATACAAATGGGTACCGTGTTTACAAAAACATACATTTCAGTTCGCACACCAGGAAGAACATCTTCGTATCGCATCGCCAGGTCAACAAAAGCGCTAGCATGATACAAGCGAAGGATGCACTGCTCTAGCCCCGATAGACGCATCTATACACATGTTCATCCACAAACACACCCAGGTCATATATCGAGGAAGCTTTTGAATAAGCACCAGACTTCTTTAATACCAAAGATTTTCATAAAAATCACCTCGGTACATTCGGACACCTTTCCAGGTCATTGCCAGTTTGAGGGAAATTCAGAAGCAAACACTTTACTTGTCAAGTCCCGAACTCCGGCCGATATCTCACGTGAAGAAAAGACTATTTCGCATGGGTACCATGTCGGTTAAGGCAGAGCTCGACAAAGCCGTGTACCACACAAAAGAGGTACTGCCCAAAACCTTATAGCCCAAACTCTAAGCCCTAATATGGTCAGTAATTACTATTCAGCATTGCAGAATGGGCTTTTGCTAGTGCGAATACTTGGGTTTGTTAGTGACATTCGACATTCTAATGCTTCAAGTGTAAAGGTGAGAGGGAACTACACTAGATTGTCATATACACTTTTCTATAGAGGGTGCCATTCATACACTTCAACTCACTTCATGAATCAGAAACGTCTTGAGCATGATATTCCTGCACTTTATTTTAGAAGATCGTGTAATTAAGTCGTAAAGTGCTGTATATTGCTGGCTTTTTAGAACCTAACACTGCCTGCCACTGTGTACCCGCTCTGCAGGACATCAAAGTGACCATTCAAATCGAGTCAGATGTACCTAGCAGAGTGAAAGGCATCGAATTGTGTGCGAGGCAGGTATGTGGTTGTAGAAGCAGTACAAAGCAGTGCATGAAAGAGCATCTTAAAACCTGGGAGAGCTTGTAGATTTTTTTCTTCATCTGCAGAGTGGCGGATGTGGTATTTCTCCGGATGCCAGCTTCTACTGCAGAGGAAGACTGTTGTTTTGGCTCTGTCTGATTTAAACATGTAGAAATTGGGGGTTCACTACTGCTTATCCCGGCATGCCGATTCGTAATCGCTGCGGTATTCATTCTATATGTATCGTATACCTTCGTCTTAGTACGGTCGGCCAACCCCAGATCTTAGATCGTAGACGTAGTGCACCAATAGCCTCAGATGTATCAGTGCGCTTCACGTCTAATACCTAGCATACACAAATGACAGCATATTAATACGATTATGGATGATTTAGTTCATACCGTATTCACGTGGACGATTGCAATCATCATATATATGAACCATATACTTATGTGTATGAGGATCGTTATTCATTATTAAATTTGTAGAACAAGGTGCTGCGAGCGGATGGCAGGCTGCATTTCGTCAACAACAAGAAACCACTCTCTGTCCAATTAGATGCTGCACGAACGAAGGTAAGTGCGAGTGCAAATTCAGAGTAAATGTGGTATGAAGTGGGAATTCATCAGAAAATCTTGTGGTTAACGGCTCCTTCTTCAAGATTGCTGATTTTTTTAGGGGCAACATTTCTCTATAATTAAAACTTATTCAAATTCTGAAGTGAAACAACCTCACATGTACAGTTAGGAAGTTCTGAATCTGGGAACATGAAGGCAAACGAAACTGTGCCAAAGACTTGGGAAAGAACTCTGATATTGAAACCGAGAATGGACTCACCTCCCAAAAGCGCACGCACGCGGAAGGTACGCCTGATCACAGTAATGGAGGGAGGGAAGGGCCCCGTACAAAGTAGTTTGAGAGTAGGTTTGTCAGATAGCTACATTGTAATACAGGGTGCACTGGGGACCAAATAGCCCATTTTCATTTTCAATTGAGTGACTTTCGTAGCAT
Organism: Sphaeroforma arctica JP610; assembly: GCF_001186125.1. NCBI lineage: Eukaryota > Ichthyosporea > Ichthyophonida > Sphaeroforma > Sphaeroforma arctica. Next base: position 23,490 of record NW_014039932.1, read on the forward strand.
GACTGGGGGCCATTTAATCCAGTTTCAGATTCGATTGAGTGACTTTCGTAGCATGTACTGGGGGCCATTTAATCCATTTTCCGATCCGATTGAGTGACCTTCGCAGGGTGTATTGGAGGCCATTTAGTCCATTTTCATATTCGATTGAGTGACTTTCGTTGAGTGTACTGGGGGCCTTTAAAATCCTTTTTTAGGTTGAATTAAGTAACTTTCGCAGAATGTACTGGGGGCCAGGTAGTCCATTTTCAGATTCGATTGAGTGGCTTTCGTAGCATGTACTGGGGGCCATTTAATCCATTTTCAGATCCGATTGAGTGACCTTCGTAGGATGTATTGGAGGCCATTTAGTCCATTTTCATATTCGATTGAGAGGCTTTCGTTGGGTGTACTGGGGGCCATTACATCCATTTTTAAGTTGGGTTAAGTAACTTTCGCAGGATGTACTGAGGGCCGTTTAATCCATTTTCAGATTCGATTGCGTGATTTTCGAAGGGTGTATTGGGGGCCGTTCGATCCAGTTTCAGATTTGATTGAGTGAATTTCGTAGTGTACTGATGGCTATTTAGTTCGTTTTCAGATTCAATTGAGTGACGTTCGTAGGGTGTGTTTTGGAATACCTCAAGCGAGACCTATACTGGTGTACTGATCAACGCCTGTGGAACATTCGAATTTGTTCGTCACCGGGGGTTCAGCCACAGTATGCGATACATCACACTGTAGACTAAACCCATATTACCTACTCCCTACCTCCATCGCACCACCCCACGCTTGCTATTGAATTCAGAATCTTGTTGTCAAGTCAGAGTCTACTGCGGGACTCTGCCCAACCACCATGTATTTCTTCAGTGAAGCGGGTACGCAGCTGCTCACGGTACAAATTACGTACCAGGTGGAGGTGAAGATCAGACTAAGTGGCATCAGTAAAAACGTAACGGTATGTTAGGTGATTTGCTGACCTACTCCACGGGATGTATGTCTGCGGCTGTGTCATATAAAGGCCATATTTCTCATTGCACAGATTGCCGGACGTAGAGCGGCCGTGGTGAACAGTAGTTTACACTATAGTGCAATTCTGTACACGTGACCACTTGATCCCTGTTCGATGCAGGTAGACAGGTTTCCACTAGAAATACCTCCCTGCGGGTCACGCGTGGTAGACTACCAAATACTTGAAGTTGGTGGCATACTGGAAGTATTGTGAAAGACTACTTGTGTCAGATGGTCACTGCATACATGATATGAATGTCCTTCTTATTACAGCGCTGGCTCTGCATATACCTGCACGTGTCACAAAAAAATGCATTCTGCTTCGAAGCGCCCGCAGAACTTTAATATACACTTTTTATGCGTATGAATAAATACAGCAATTCGTAAAATAGCAAACATGTGCATGTTCAGCAAACGTTCAGACAGAGCGTAATGTTGAGGATGGTGTTTAGTATATCCAACGAGCCTACTCCATTATTAATCGTGGTACCTCGTCCAACACACTGATTTTCGGTGTTACATATAGAGAAGTACAACACTGATTCTTCAGTGAAAGCAGACCTTGACTCGAATGTCTGCTCTACCTTTAATCCATCTATGCAGGTGCTGCTACCTTTCATTATCAGTGACAGCGTGTCGCTCAACTTAGCGTTACCAAAATCCCTGCCAAGGGCTATACGTCACCTAGTAAAACTGGATGACCGGGCGACAACCGAGTCGCTCCTGTGTGTGTACCATCTGAAACCACCTCAGAACAAACCTCCACACTATGCAAGACTCAACGAGGATAGCATAGGTAGCGAAGGCTCGTACTCATCGTATTCAGGTACAGCTTCTATTTGGACCTTAACCCAGCGTTTTGTTCTGCTTGCGTACGTGGTTCCTTGCACACGCGTCGTGAAAGCGAACTTAATGTCGTTTGAAGCGCGCACTGATAAGGATCTAATTCGACTTACTGATTTTACAGAGACGGATATGGCCCGATCAGATATGCGGAAGGGCAGCAGTCCATCCATGTTAGAAGTATGTAAAGAGCTTTCCAATCCCGGAGGGCTTTCTGCCTTTCAATTTTTCTGGTTGTTTATTTAGATAGATATGTGCTCCATTGATTTAACTCACTTATAGTCTATTAGAGGTATGTTAATCTTATATTCCGAGCTTGGTATACCTTTCTCAACCACTTGCGCACTCGACTGTAACCAGGAATCTCAGAGCGAATCAAGGACAACATCAACGTTCGCCCCATCGCCCAACTCCCCAGCCCCTTCATACTCGATAGTCAATAATCAAAGTGACGAGGTGTCGTAGTCTATTCGGTATACAGCTCTCACAAACCACGCTCATGGAATATAAGCAACTCGTATGAATCAAGGACAGGGATAGTACGCAACACTTATGTACGGATCACAGTGTATGAGGTACGCCGCTGGCGGGAGCGGGTAATCATCGTGATGCACACCCATCTCGTATCGCGCGTGGTATAATCTTTCACCGGCACTGTGAACAGTCGTGGAAAGCACTGTGTGCGGTAGCCATGTCAAAGTCTACACATATCAATGGCACACATCGCAGCCCAACGGACATGGGCCACTCCGTGTCTAATCGCCAGACGCGATGAGAAAAACTTTTTGATACCTAAACAGTCAGAGCCTACACGGCAGCTTAGTTTGCTTCTAACTTTGAACAATTTCGCGCGATTTCAAAGATTTAGCACAAATATGTGACCCATTTAGAGCCTTGGTGTGGGAACCCGGACGAGAATGTACAACCTGAGTGCTTCGATATGGAAAACAATATTCTACATACTCGGAATGTCGCAGTCTGCGGTAGCAGTAAGATCTGCGACACGCTGGACACAATCAGATGTCGGTGTAATCAAACAATCAACAAGCGAAGACCTGAAATAAGTTGGCGACTGCAACGTGGTAACTAATATTCCTGTTTTACTTGAACTAGTCTAAGTTCGTTGCTTCCTACAATTCAGTTGGACTACGAAGTTGCAGAAAAGAAGCACCCGGGGTGTGCATATAGACTACAGTAAATATGCTCAGACAATCCCCAGCACTAGAAAACCCACTAAAGTTCAGCCATCAGCATGTAAATAGACTAATAAAGGCCAATAGCAGGCCAGCGCGCTATCCATACCCCTGATCTGACAAGTTTGTCTCCGTCTCCGTAGAATGTACCACTGATATCGCGGTGAAATTCCTGTGCCGGTTAATTGTGCTACTTTTGATGAGAGCGTATATCTATTTCTGAAAGCCTCTCCCTCACAATCGTGGCACTTTAATTAACAATCGCTCCACACATGCTCTTATTTATTATATATATATATATATATATATATATATATATATATGAAGTATGCCTGACCAGCAATGTGCACGCAGAATTCCTATTAGCCGATAAGCATATGCACATACACGTGTGCTATACGTGAAGGCATTTGGTTCTTTGCGCCCTTCCCGTTGCGCTGATTACTAGGGTATACATTAGACATTTAAATACCCTCGCTGAGCCTATTTCCAGCAAGTGTAACACCACATGTCGACATATTCACGGATACAGCTTCTCGCGGGGGGTTTATACATCCGCGATAAACCGTTGCGAGTACTCTTCAAATGCTTTCACAATCTCGTCCGAGTGCGCGACGACGCTATCCCCCCCGTTGACCAGCTTTGCCAGTGTCTGCATAGCCTTTTCAAGAATGCCCTTCTCCTTGAACATGGTGCTCTTGTGCTCATTTATCTGACATTTCAGATCATCCAGCACTATCCTCGCCCCTACCTTATAGTGCTGGGCCACATTTGATGTCGAATAGCTCGCATTACTCAAGAACTTATCGTAGGCATAATCAATTACCTGCTGTTTCAGGCGCCGTTCTCGCGCTGAGTTAGTGTACGTCATGAACTCCACAGTATACAGCAACGTATACGCCCCTGTTGCCACACCCACCGCCTTCCACACACTGGGCTTAGACAGGACTGTGAAGCTCAGTGTTGCGCATGTGATGATACTCGACATAGTCAGTTGGCTCACAAGTGGCACAATGACTGCCACTCCCCCCACAGTCATCTCGGTGCTGGACAACCCAACACCGCTAGGTGCTGCGTGACCATTCGCAGCGCCCCCCGCCTGCGGCCCAGAGCCCATGAACAGCGAGTCTACTGCCCTAAACGTGCTGTAACCCAGTAAGCGCGGGCCGATCGAACGCCACCCTAGTGAGAAGTAGAAGTCGATATCTTCATTAAACCCGGACATCACTTCAGTGGTGAACACCCCTTCCAGCACACGCACCACACCCGGGGGTGCCGCAAGGGTCGCTTCGTTTTCGTGACGAGTGGCACTGTCTCTCTCGCTCAGGTTTAGTGCTGAATTAGTACCAGAGTAGCCGTTTGAGCTGGTGGTAGCCTGTTGTTGCTCATACCCACTGCTGGAAGACTCACCGTTCCCTGCTCTACTTTCCTCATTCAGCCGCGCCTGCGACTGCAGGCTCATGTTGCTCACACCCAACCCACTGTTCAGTCCAGAGCTTACCATGCTGCTCATTTCCTCCTCCATGTCGCGTATGGCTTCGGTATACCTCTTGTTGAGAGTCTCAGTACACACTTGCTCTAATTCCATGAGCAACTCTGTGCACAAGTACTCATAGAGTCGCTTCTTGTACGATACCATATTGTGTGGCCTGAATATTGCGTAGTCGAATCGCTTGACTATGCGTGCGAGGTTGTGATCAAGCACCGTCTTGAGCTCTTTGTCGAACATATCGGAAATATCACGAGTCATCGCGGAAATGATTTGCTCGCATCTTCTAACAGATGCCTCCTTTTGATTATCCAACGCTTCAATTTGTTTTCTGAAGTGATAGAAAGGTGGAAAATTGAGTTTAAAGGTATCCAGATGCTTTACGACAATACTTCCATAGAGTGCACGAAGTATTTAGAGTGGAATAGGGACAAATATCCCTTGGAAGCTTCCAGGATCCGCGTGGAAGTGGTTGGTATCACTATGACTATACGTACGAGATCAAATACTGCTCGAGCATAGCCTGCGAGGTCGACACAACGCACAACAAACAATAAAAAATCGGACGGATTGATGTCCATGTAATATAGTGCAACTATACAAATCAATAGTACTTATAGAAGGAGCAGACATACTTGCGGACAGCCAGCCTCGACACACACTCCCTCCGCTGTAGCTTAACCGTGTAGGTCACTCTCTTCACCCATTCGCTCAGCTTCACCACAATGTCAGATCCTCGCACCACGTGACCCTCAAACTTTGTCTGTATGGCAGACAAGGAGATACACTGTTCGAATTCGTGTTCGAACCGTTCGAACTCGTTGTATCGGCCCATTGGGCTGGGGTTAGATTCCTTTACTACACTCTTATCTGGCTTAGTCCTGTGCGTCAGGACCTCCTTCCCGGACACAAAGAATACGCGTTTATCTATAATGTTCGCGTCCTGCTGCAGTTCTTTCTTGAAGAACGAGCGTACCCGGTCTTTGTGCTGCTCTTGTACAGGCGTAACATCGTCCTCCATATCAGACCCATCCCATCGATTGAAAAGAATAAACACATTCGGTCGCGATAGCTTTTCGGCGACTTTCGTGAAGAAATTCATTTCCTACACACGAGAGCGCAATCAAATTTGTCGATGTTATTACTGGGAATATTTAGTTGCCTGTATGATGATATGTAAACTTCATGTGTCTGCAAATCTACATATAGATAAGCAACAGGCATCGTTGGAAGTACTCAGACCACACAAGCCAATAGAGAATTATGCCATGGGCCTGGCTGATAGATCGAGCGTGTAAAGTAGAGAGATTGTGCCACAAAATGCTAAACAAAATGACAATATAAAACATTTGTAGCTTCTCTCGACGCAAGTCATTCTGATTCGAGCATAAAACAATTGCAATAAAAGACGTCAGAATTTGTATTGCATATGCACCGCATATTTGCTGAGACCACCGAGTCACGCCAGACGTAATGCACCAGTAAAATCGTGTTTTCTTGGGGATCGGAATAGTACATACCGTGTGTTTGATAGTCGATTCTCCGTTAGCAACCAGCACAAAGACATCAGCATCCATACAAAATTTGTCAATCCAGTTATCATAGTTTTCGTCGATGTCTAGACCTGGAGTGTCAACAAATAAGACACCATCGCCGAGCAGGTTGCATTTTCGTTTATCCCAGAATACCCGCACAAACTGCAAAAATGAATCAGCATAACAAGTTCAAGGAGAGGCCACTCGAGATATTCATCTGATCGAACAAACGTAAGATGTTCAAGGCTGACTACAAAAAGCGAAGTGGGAGTGAGGTCGCAACTCAAAATAATCGGACGACAGTATTGAAATCGTCCCCCTGTACGGTATAGCGCTCAACGAATAGAAATGGACAACGGAGCTGTATTTATAAATTCTGAATGCGCAATCAAGCAAAAATGCGTAGTTGTATATACAAGCCTTAACGGAAATAGAAACTCCTGCACCTCATCACATATACATACCTGATACGCATCATGATCGGACTCAGGACACAGCGCATTGGCAACGGTCTTCACATTATCTATGGCCATACGCTTTTCGGGTGGCGGGCTTGGGGGCGAGTCTGATCGTTGCACCCGATTCAACCTTATAGAGTTGCTATTCTTCGCCTTGGGTTCGTGGCCCAATATGATGTAGGGTTCTTCGTCTGTACCTGTTACACTGCAGAAACAGCTGGTGGTGTGGCCTATTCCCATTGGCAGCACCTTATCGAAATAAGAAGAAAAATGCAATCAGGTATCGTTAAAAAATGCGCGGAAACAAATGCTGTAGAAAATTGCTATATATACGTATCGTAATAAATCATATCTCAAAGACAAAGATAGACTATCTCTTACTTTTCTATAAACAAAACTCCAGAGAACTTATACGTGCGTTTGACAGATCAGATCATCTAGATGAAGCAAAAAGCTACGAAAATGGGGTTTGTTGAATGCGGATCTGGGCAGTGTTATAGTTAGCAACTAAGTACTAGAGAAAATACTGTAGAGAGACGAGCACCAAGTTAACACCGATATCGACTAACCTTCTGCCCCAGCATACTATTGATGACCGTTGATTTCCCATTTGATGTATGTCCGACGAAAACAACTTTCATACTGTCTCGACGAAGCATTGCTGTGATGTTGCTTACAACCTCCCTGAATTGCTGAATATCCTTTAGTTTATGGATGTGATCAGACTTGTTGTCGTTCAACTGCTGCCCAGGCGCTACATGATGCAATTGATAACAAAAACATAGTGAACGACGGAACATGGCACCGTGGGCGCAACTGGTCTTTTGGAAGGTCCAGACTAGACCATCGCAAAAAAGAAAAAAAATGACAACCACACACGCTTCGAGACTTCCAACATATATTGATGGAGACTCTCTAAAAATACTGTCAATCCTTGGACATAAATCCTATGTAGTCATATTTCTGTATGTTTACAACCGTACACACACACACACACACACACACACACATATATATA
>NW_014039932.1:48629-54852 GCF_001186125.1 Sphaeroforma arctica JP610
GAATTTAGGACAACCTAGTTTTGATTCCTCCTAGCCAGCCAACTAGATGTGCCCGTCTATGCCTTAAATGGGATGGAGAGCTAGGTATCAAGTGATGGGGTTTAGGAGCAGATGTATACTGCACTAGCTTGGTGTTTTTGATTTTATTTTTGATTTTCTTAAGTTGGACTTAGAGATATTTTATTGGTTATTTCGAGTAGAATTGTTTCGAGGCGTGAAATGTAAAATATGCGTCCAATAGAATGATATCTAGTCTTAGTAACTAAAACATAAATCTAGACCGAAGTAGTGAGTGATTAGAGCGGAGCATATAGACAATAGTCTCAGTCTAAAAATCCCCTAATCTTTTTCTCACTGCCAAGGGCTGAAGCTAAACTTATTTTATCATTTTGCATTTTAACGTTCTAACGTATTGTCTTATTAACGTAAAAGTCTTGATATCGTAAAGTCAGCCTAGAGGAAACCGACTTTTACATATTTTTAAGTTTATATTACGCTATCAATATTATGACGAAAGGAAACAATAAGGCAGCGAATGTAGCTAAGGCTGTAAAAGTAAATTGGTTTACTAAAGGCGATGAAAAGCTGAAAACACCCCAGGCATCATCAGTGGACTCTGACGTAACAGAGATCACACCGAGACAAAAAGTACCAATTCTGTCTAAACAAGAACGTAAGAAGTTGGCTGACTCGGGTATAGGTGCATCCGGAGGTAATGTGACTACAGAGCCACAGAAGTCACCTGCGAAGAAGGCGAGATCTCGAAAGGAAAAAGCCGAGAGAACGCACTATCGGACAACTCAACTTCAGAGGAATTCCGACATGCACTGGAATCAGATGTACCATCCATCTCCACCAGTGGATACGCGCAAATCACGTAGGTGAGTTACTGCTTATCACATGATAGCAAGGGATAGGAGAGCCTTCCTGAAGGACTATCAAACCAATGGTTCATGATTTGAGACCTACTAAGCAGCTGAAGAAAAAGCAAGCCGCAACGAAGGATCAAAGTCAGGATGAATTAGGAGGATGATGACTCGGGAGTATAATCCACCAGCAATGTTGGATCAACCCCAAATCAATGTATCGGAAGACCAACTGCAATTCGTAGATATAGGTCCGGATGATGTGGACCAGACATTTCCCTGTCAGGACGACGATTCGGACAGCAGGATTACCTCACAAATCCTGCACCTACCCAAAATACCACTCCGACCGGCTTGGCGACAGAACTTTGATCTGGGTACTCCATACCAGCCACAGATTGATCTTCAGGAGGAGAATCAACGAGAGTTGATCCGACAGCGGGCCAACAGGGCATGGTTGTTTCGAATTACGTATGGAACGTTGTTTTCGGACGTATTGAAGACCAAACCAGATGGTACCATCTCACCGAAGTATGTTATGTATGCAGCGGTAAGAAAGTTCGGGTACGATTTGTTTAGGGATATTAAATGTTACAATCGGCTAAAATCATTGAAAAATGACGACGGTAAGCAAGCATGCAAACTGTTCCGTCAGTTTCAAAAGATTACGCCGGGGGGTTTCGGAACTAGGAGAGATGGAAGCTTTGCATACTTAATTTGGTACGCAATTCGGGATCTTCTAGCAGATTTTCCCGACTTGATATCAGCCCTTTTGGCGCTCTATCAAGTCATATTGGTGTTCGAGATGTTGTCAGACAATGGAGAGGCAAGCAGAATCAGATATTCATCACCCAAAAATCAACCCTCACCCGGCTTGGACGCAACAGTTGTGAGTAAGGGGCGCAAGTGGAGAACCAATGTGGACGCTGGTAATGGTTTTGAACAGTTAATGATAGAGCCTGGTAGTCGAGGGGTCACTGCATTTTTTGACGCCCTGGGGAGAGAGATTCCAACTTATCGGGATGCCGTTTGGTTTGAAGGAAGCATAATTTGTGTTCCAACAACTAATGGATGAGACATTGGAGGGAATTAAAGGAATTAAAACGTACATTGATGATACCGCGTTAGGTTTGGATGATCCAGCTGAGCATTGGGATGGTATTGTGGAGATGATCAGGCGCTTTGATGCGAAAGGGATACAGTTGCGGCTGTCAAAATGTAATTTCGCGTATCGAGAGGATTCTATAGTCGTGATGGGTCGAGAGGTAACAGATAAGGGTTCGATGATAAGTGAAGTAAAGCTTCAGGCGTTATAAGATATGCCCAGGCCCAAATCCAAGGCCGAAGTCAGGTCGTGGTATCAGTTCCAGTGGGGTTCTGAGCAGGAGAAGGCTTTTCAGTCGGCTCGGAAGATTTTTCAGGCGAAGACAGTCTTGGTAGAACCTAGACAAAAGGAGCAACTTAGGTTGCAGACAGGTGCGTCGGATTCGGGTTTAGGTGCTTGCTTGTGTGTGAGAAGAGATGGAGAATGGCTTCCTGTGGGCTTCGTGAGTCCCAAGTTAGATTTCCATGCTGATTTGTCTCCGACAGCTAGAGAGTTGATAGCGCTAGCATATGGGTTTTTGAAGTTCGCGGGTTTGATTAGGAGATCGTACGAGGTGCTTATAGTAGAGATGGATCATTTCACATCGGACCCAGTGGGTAAGAAACGGTACAGGAATGTTATGTGTGTACGATCGTTTGATATGAATCTACGGTACCTGAAAGAGCCAAAGAACAAAGTTGCGGATGGACTTAGTCGTATGCCGTGGTGGTTTGATCCTATTATGGTGCCTGTGTCGGTAGAGGATGTTAAGTTCGTTGCATGTGCAAAATGGGTCTGCCAGAGATTGATGAAGGTGTAGATTTGTCATTTGATAAAGTCTGCAAGAGTGTGGAAGACAGGAGGGTCCGGCTGGCGGTGGTTAAAAGAAGCTGTGAGTGTTAGAAGAGAGTCTTGATGACAAGGTTAGTGCCGACTTCAAGGTTCGTGTAGGGTTATTGCATCAGCAGGTTACTGCAGTGATGGAGAGAAGTATTACTAAAATGTGGGATCCGGATGTAATGGCTAGCGAACAGATTAAGTGTATTGGTCTAAGTGTATGGTCAAAACTTGTTCAGCCGTTGCAAGAGTACGTTATTACGCTGGTGCATCAGACTTTAGTGCATGCTGGGGTAGATAGGATATGGGAGTTCCTGAAGGTTAAGTATGGAGAGGAAGAGTTGCGTTCGCAGTTTGTGAAGGTTTTTAAGAGTTGTGTTGCATGTCAACAAGTTGAGGGGCTTTGTGGGACTACAGGGTTGTTAATGCAGCCTGAGAGGCGAGGCCGAAAGGGGTTGCAGTGTGTATAGGCATGGATCATTTGACCTTGCCAAGGACAGTTCACGGGCTCGAAGGTATAGTAGTGGCCATAGATCATTTTTTGAGGACGGTGTGGTGTCGCCCATACACGTTGGAAGAGAAGAATATTTAAGGGGTATTAGAGTTTGTTCAACAACAAGTTTTGCCTTGGGGTACACCTAAGAAGGCAGTGATGGATGAGGGTGGTCCGTTCGCCTCAGCAGATATGAAAAGTTTCTGGGCAGAAAGATGTGCAAAATGCCATTACATATCAGAAAATAGGCATCCGGGCAATGGTAGGGCAGAGAGAGTCTAGCGTACGATTGTGAATTGGCTTGCTAGGAGCTTGCCGGTTGGAGAGGCGACCTTATGGCCAGCATATATATATATAGTTTTGTTGGCGTACAATGCGACAGTGAATCCGGCCACGGGTATCAGCCCATACTATCATGTTACGGGCCGGCATTATACGGGGCAGGTTGATAGAGTAATTCAGGCGAAGTTGTTAGAGGTGATAGGTTCTGAGCTTCTGAGTGAAGCTGCTGTTTGGGATAGATCGGTGGCCATTAGAGATGAAGTAGCGATTGAAGCGCAGGCAAAGGCGGCAGACAAGAATAGAAAAAAATGGCACCACACCACATTGGCAGCCGGGGCAGTTGGTTTGGTATACTGGTAAGTCGAAGGATAGTAAGTTGGCGAGAACATATTTAGTGAGAAGCACGATTCTTATGAGGGAGCACTTACAAGGACATGTGGATCAGCTTAAGGTGAGGTTAGAGGACCCGAAGCATGAGGTCAGTATTAGAATGCGTAGGAGGGAAGCTTGTTTGATCTGGATCTACATTTATACTGATGAAGGGGCAGCTAGTGTTACAAAACTTGATGAAATGGTGGCAGTAATGCGATCAACGAAGATGGGGAGGACTTGGTTATATGCCATGAAATCAGCTTTTGGTATATATGTTGATACGATAGTCGATGCGGCGAAGCGAGATGAAAGTAAGGGCGTGGTAGAAGATACTTTGGATTTGGCTATGAAGCATCACTTCAATAAGAACAGGCGGAACAAGTTGCAGATGTTCTGGCAGGCTGCGAGGGATCCGATTTTGCGGAAGAAGCAGTTGGGTAAATGGTTGCATGAATGAACTCGACACTAGTTTCTTTTTCATTGGGGAGGTGTAATGTCAACCATGTTTACCTCCGATTTAAAACAATGTTGGTGTTGTAAGTACCGAACTGTTCGGTAATGTTCCTGGGCGTTTATAAGAGTGCGAAAACTTCTAAGTGTGGGCGATAACTGATAAGTGTGAAAACTAATAAGTTTGAAAAGTTCTAAGTTGTATAGTGTGGTTTGTTGGCGAACGGCAGCGCAGGCTCGAAAGAAGAGGAGGTTGGTGTATGATTGGTGCTTTGCAAACCGAAGTGCGGGGTTATATGAGCTGGAGATTGGCAGATGACGATATATGTTGAATGGACTTGTAGGCTCGAAATTGAGAAGATACACGATTTGATTGGCGGCCGGATTCTCAAGTAAATCCTTCGGAGATAGTATGAATGCGTGGTTTAGTTCATTCAAGTTCATTCAGCTAAGGTAGACGTTTATTCAATAATCGAGGAAATAAATTAAGTTCACCGTTACATTGTGTTTTAGGTCGATCTAAGATTACAGTTATGTATTTACTTTTTACCTCTCAGGCTCTCTTTCCAGTAGAGTAGACTGTAGAGTGTAGACCAGATGTAGAATTGTAGACCGTCCCTCAAAATTCCCAAAGTTCGGTCCCTTATTCTTGTGTTGAAAATGAATTAATTGGGTTGGCATCCGACAACGACACCTCAGGTCTGTATGTATGTTGGTTCCCCTCCGGACCCGGGGTAGAATGCAGCATTCTTCCACTTTACAGGCAAACAAAAAAGAACAAAATAAGTTTAGAAAATAAAGTTAAGGGGGGGTCGACTGCGAGTCTGCGACGAGTGACGAGTGATGGGAGTAAACCACTATTAAAAACAGTAAACCACTCGCTACAAGAGTATTTGTATTTTTGTAGCGAGTGGTCCACCCTGCCAGAATGTCGCACGACACGTCGTACATGTCGTTTGGTTATGTGTCGGCCCGACATGTCGCTGACATCGGCCCCCCCGTAAGGGTTTGGGTTCAGTAGACCAGGTCAGCAAACCCATCAGTACTATTCTCAAGGTACTAATAACTGTATATACGAAACTCGCCGGTTTAGAACTCTTACGGTCTCATTGTCGTACAACGACTACATGGCTGAAAAAATGTTGTGCCGAAACGTCGTACATGTCGTTTAGACAAATGTTGGCGTCGTTTACCAGCCATGTATTTACTCACTGAAGTGCTGCGAGGGACAGGCTTGAGAAGACAGTAGAGAGAAATCAGCTTGAATTTGGATTTTGGAGTTTGGACTGGGCCATTAGCTGAAGTCTGTCGCCCTCGTCGAGTGTCGACCCGCCTCTGGGTCCTTTGGTGTATATATCCTCTGGCATGATAAATAAACAATAGTCTTGAGCACTGTAAACTAAAATTAGGACTGCATATCGCTTGTTAACCAGGTGAAAGAAGTATATCAGAGAGGGTCATTATGAGTTTCGCACGGAATATCAAGCTTTACAAGCTGCAAAACTACACTTTTGGAAGTAAGGCACCGCAATATGAGAAAGACAGTTCAGTTAACAACAGGCTTGTTCGTTTGAAAGACGAATATAAACAATATGGAATGCGGCGAAATATCGAAGCATGCTTTCTCGTACACGAACATGGGCATCCACACTTGCTCCTACTGCAGCTTGGCACTTTTAATAAATTGTAAGTGCACTACCTGTTCATCTTGTATTCCGCTCACCTTGTGCAAGAAAATCTCGTTCGCTACACGTATCTATTTGCATTTGTTCATATATGTAGGAACGTTACAGCAAACACACGCACACACACACACGCACACACACACACACACACACA
>NW_014039931.1:0-13129 GCF_001186125.1 Sphaeroforma arctica JP610
GTGTGTGTGTGTGTGTGTGTGTGTGTGTGTGTGTGCGTGTGTGTGTGCGTGTGGGTGTGTGTGTATACTTGTATATATATATATATATATATATATATGAGAGAGCGACATATTCCAAAGAAAAGTATTGGTAGTGCTTATATGATGGTGACAATGGCCTTTATGTATCTAAATACCTATTCGCAACAGTTTACAAAAGGATATAAAACTGTGTATAGTAACAGGCATTTGTAAACTTTTAGCTAAAATGTAGTAAATAGTGATACCGCGGAGTACATCGTTTCGTAGATTCCTTTCTTCTCAAGGGCAGTTATAGTGAGAATCGATTTGTACCTTCATTACATAGCCATCCGTCATGGTAAAGCTGTTGAAGGTTGTTGTTATATTCAAAGTTACTTGTGGTTGTGACTATTATTCAATCGTATTTGGTCTTGAACCAGTATTTATATCAACGCTATATGTATTTCAATAGTATTAGAAAAATACACACAACAGGGTACAGGATGGTGTGTGCATATCGGAACTTCTGAAATCTGAGGTGCGTTTATTTTCCTTTCTTGTGCCAAATTCGGAATTCCAATACCCTTCTTTGGCAGAAACATGCATGACGTAACATATTTATACATAGGCTTTTGAAATTTTCAAACTGCGTTTTCATTAGTGGAATTTCAAAATATTTGTTCAATACAGTATGACGTGATTACATCATATCCAAATTTAAATTGGCATAGAGGCGTCCCCATTACGTATTAAAAGGTACAACGTGCTGAAATTTACACTCAACGTTTACCTTTGTTTGGCCCTATATGTTTGGTAGAGTTGCAATGTATAGACTCTGAGGAGCAATAAATTGGGCGTTTATACCAATATAGTTCGATTATTTGCAGTGTTAGGTCTTACTTTCTTCTATCCCACTTTTACGTTACGACGTTTGTATTTATACCAATACTTTTTACATCCGTTAAACGTATACGCTGGAATTGAGGTCTACTTTCCGTGATGTCATATTTACAGTTTCATGACATCTGACACGCCATCAACGACCAATCAAAACATGTACACAGTGAGAAATAGATACGGTATTGGTACTGGTTATTTTGATATATGCTCTATGAGGCACACTACAACGAGTGTAAGAGATGCTATGCGAGTATGCTGCGTTTACGTATGTATGTGAGCAGTGAGTGTGTACACACTCGCACTCGCACAAGTGCAATCAATAAATGTATTGAACTGAGATTTAAACACGGAACACGTCGTATTATATTTGATACCTTCACTACCTGTAATACCTCCGCACCTCAAGTAAGAACAGGGGAACAAATCAATATCTGGCACTATGACAGTAGCATCATCTGATATCACACAGCCGAATCAGCGCATATGCGCGGAATGGACTTGGACAGGCACCTCCTTTGAGCGTGGCATTTTCGTAGGCATTGGAGCTGACGGGGTTATAAGCAGTGTTGAGTTGAGTGAATCGAGTGATCACAATGTGAACCACGTAGATGGCATTCTTCTACCTGGTTTTGTGAATGCGCATTCACATGCCTTCCAACGGCTGCTCAGAGGCAAAGGAGAGGTCTACAGTAGCGCTAGTAAACACAACTCGTTCTGGGGATGGAGAGATGAGATGTATAACCTTGTGAATACCTTAGGTGCAAAGGAATTCAAGGCTGCATGTGTGCTTTGTTTCACTGAGATGCTAGATGCAGGCATAACCTGTGTAGGTGAATTCCACTACTTCCATCATGGGGACATGCCTTATCAATACGATTCCATAGTTCTCGAGGCAGCAAAAGAAGTAGGTATACGTATAGTATTGTTGAACGCGTACTATGAGTTCGCTGGATGTGGCAAGAAGGAGCTATCTGAGGCTCAGAAACGCTTTGAAACACATGACCTGGATGCGTATTGGAAGCAGTTGGACTCACTTTCTGACTATAAGCGTGGTGTTGTTGCGCACTCTATTCGAGCTGTAGATCCAGGTAAGTACCCTGACTACTTGTATTTCTTCATGAGTATTGTAGACTTTAGTATGGACCACGCAGTGATTGTTACAGTGAAATTCAAGGAATACCTATGGATATATATATACAGGTATCTGCAATTCGGCATGCATATAGATGTAGGTAGTGTTTTTTGTGCTCTATTCGGACTGAATTAAGATGAGTGCCTCTAGTACTTGTTGGTGTCTTGCGACTTGAAAATAAACTATGTAATGGGATTGACAGTGCTTATAAATGTTATATATATATGTATATATATATGTGTGTGAGAGAGAGAGAGAGAGTATGTTCTTGTCCAGTAGGCATGCGCATAACTACCGTAATCTATAGCCATTGCATGGCAGAAGTCTTGCATATCAATTTTGCAAGTTCTTGCTACTGTTCTAGTTATACACTCGATATGGCTTACGAGCTGTGAAGCCGTCTGCAATGTGAGTGAGAAGTTTTGAACTGTGTGGATTCACGTCCTCCGGTAGAGTTATAGTGCATGAGCGTATGGGTGTTTTTTTAATCTGTGTAGCTTAGTGATATCGTACGTACAGTATGTTTTTTGAAACGAATCAAGATATATAAGTAACGTGAATACTTTATCGATATACAATTCGGGATCATTCATGACGAATTGGTCCCGCGTATCGGTTCCAATCGCAGTCATACTTGAACCGCATATAAAGTGATCAATTGCCGGCAGAGTAGGATGTAGCACGCAAAGTACTACTATCACTCTTAACAGTTGGTTTTGGCTCACAGAGGACTGCCTATTAAAAGTTCTGTACCGATTTGAGAAGTCTGTGTTTACATATACGCTGAAGTAACAGTAGTGTATCAGCAGTTAGGTCTGACCACTGATTGGCAATGCGTATCCGAAACAGTCTCTGCACACCAATTGTTACTCCACAATTGAACGTTACCCAGTAATGCCTTCAGAGATATTCGAAAGGTGTGTGCATTTCCGCTTGTACAACTTTGTATCATACCTACACACAGCAACAAAAGTCTATCAACGAATTCCTCATACGACAATATTTATCACTCGCCCATACAGTGGAGTTGGGCCTTCTCGTCCGCGGCGCCAGAGACCGCAACCTGCCATTCCACATGCACTTAGAAGAACAGGTGGCTGAAATCGAACAGTGCAAAGCTTCCTTCGACAACAAGACACCCCTGCGCGTGCTACTGGATCTGGACATCAGCCTCGACCACGTGACCCTCGTCCACTGCACACACTCGGAAGACGCTGAGATGCAGGCATTTGTGGCCAGAGGAGGTATGGTGTGTGTATGTCCTTTGACAGAGGGAGCCCTAGCCGACGGACTCCCCAACCTGCAGCCCATGAGCGGGCAGATATGCCTGGGCACGGACTGCAACGCGCGCATCGACTTTCTGGAGGAGATGCGGTGGCTCGAGTACGGCCAGAGAGTTAAGACGAACAGACGGGGTGCTGTTTGTCACGTGGGTACCACGTGGGTACCGGATCTATCTGCGGAGCTGCTGAGATATGCCACAGAGATGGGGGCTAAGGCGCTTGGGGTGGATGCCGGGTGCATCGAGGTAGGTAAGTTGGCGGACTTTGTGGTGTTGAAGGTGGACTGTGAGAATGTGATGGAGATGCTGCCGACTGCGATATTCGGTGATGCGGCTGTGGGTGGTGTGTGTGTGGGTGGCAAGTGGGTGCGCGAGTACACCTCATCGTCTGCAACTGTATCTGCAGACAGTCGCGTACGGAAAGGCGTGACGGTTGACGTTGGTACCGGTTTTGTTAAGAACGGAAATAGCGGGACGCCGCAGAAGCGAGCTCGAGTAGAGCCGTGTGAAGAGGGTTCTCTAGACCAATCCGAAGCAGCGTGTGTGCGCCGGGTAATGGACGCTGGAGATGACGTGGTGGCGCTCGCTCGTTCATTGGTGGATATAAATAGCACATCTGGCAGCGAGCAGCACATGGCCGCGGCTGTGACGTCCTGGTTGGTCGCACGGGGGTGGAATGTGGCACAACAGGCAGTGGGCAGTAGGTACAATCTGCACTGCGTGCGTAACCATGCCAACGGAGAGGTGAACTCTGCCCCACCAAAGGTGTATATGAACACACACCTCGATGTGGTACCTCCATGGTTCCCCAGTACAGTAGACGACACCAACCTGTACGGCAGGGGTGCGTGTGACACCAAGTCGCTTATAGCTGCCATGCTCATTGCCGCACAGACACTCACAGAGACCAATCGCTCGGCTGTGGGTCTGTTGTTTGTGGTCAGTGAAGAAACTACGCACGAGGGCATGATCAAGGCCAACGAGTTAGGCATCAACCCGCAGTACCTGATAGTGGGCGAACCAACTGATGCCAAGGTGGTGCTGCTGCAAAAGGGTATACTGAAGTGCACGCTCACGGCCAAGGGAGTGGCGGCTCACTCCGGGTACCCGCACCTGGGACGTTCGGCTATAGACGACATGCTGGGTGTGTTGGGGGAGATCAGGGCGTACGCCTTCCCACAGAGCGAATCCCTGGGTGTGACCAATGTGAATGTAGGTAAGATCTCGGGTGGTCAAGCCGTCAATGCCTTGGCCGAAGAGTGCAGCGCTGAGCTGTTGTTCCGACTCATCAGTGCACCGGAGACTGTGCTAGAGGTGGTTGAAGGCGTATGCTCCAAGTATGCGGATGTCAGTGCGAAGGTGATCACCAAGAACGATCCCGTGGACATGACCTATGTCAATGACCTGATTACTGGGTTCGACTTTGGCACGGCGTGTTTCAATACAGACATCCCGTACTTCAACTTTGATGGCAAGGCTGTACTGTACGGCCACGGCTCTATCACCGATGCTCACTGCCCCCGCGAGTACATTGCGCTGAAGGATCTGAAGAGCTTGGTCCCTGCATACGTTGACCTGGTCAAACAACTGTCGGATAAGTGCTAGATACTCTGCTGCCACAAATGAGATGGGTGCTGGCACCTGTCACTCATGCTGGCTCCTTGCTTGTTAGAGTATCAGCATAATACCAATCATTCGTAACGCTCGCACATATATATACATATATATATATATATATATATTCATATAGTGTCCATGGTGGTGCTGTGGACGGGTATGCGGGTAACTGACTCGGGTAGTATAAATCCTTGCGGCGCGGCATATGGCTGAAGATTGAATTTGAGTTTACTTTGTACATAAGTGCCCTCGGAGTGGCTGATAGTTGTTAGAAATTATACATAGAGCCAGATTTCTTTCAGTAAACTTGCTTAGTAATATTAACTGACAACCCTCTGTGTATGCTTGGAAAGGACCCCAAAAGGAAGTTCGCAAATCAATTCGTAATTTAATCCGACCAATCTGTTCAATATTGTATAAGTCGTGGTACTTTATTGAAAGACTTTCACAGAAGTCAGTGCAGTGAACCCGTCCGCTTGCCTACCATACGCGCATACAAATAAGGAGACGGGCAATGCGTTGTATCATCTCCGGCATACGATGAATGTCATAGCCTTCTTAAAAAAGAACAGAAAGCGTAAAAACAGAATGTGTATGTATATAAATAAATCATAGTTGATATTTTCAAATTCAGGTACAAATAGTACTGCACCTGCTAAGTCAGTTCACTTAAACTGCTGACGATTTAATTTGTAGATGATCCCCCGGTACTAGCCTGTTTATATATCTGGATACTTGCCACTCATCACAGCCTCGTGAGACTATTATGTACAACCTGATTGTGGTTCATTGTGATTCAAGATATATAAACCGAGGTCACCCGAGGGTAGTTCCAGAAATTATGTATGTACGCCTATATACTACGGTAGAGTATGGACGTTAATATATGGCATTGCTTTTATGCATGGTCCTATGTGCAATTTTGTATTATATAGAATGCTTTTGATATAGAATATGATTCTATATGGTATTGTATATGGTTGCACCTGAAGTGGGCGTGTGAACTGTATGCATATACCTGGGTCTTGTGCCTCTCACTCTGTCTCACGTATGTATTATTGTTTAAACTAGGCACTACCTCGAGACCCGGTAGATCGTTTCCTTTATCGACACTTCCTACAAAGTTTTGCAACGACACTTCCTGCAACGTTTTGCAAAGCGCCTAAGTCTGTGGCTCTATATTCTTTACGTTTCCTCATACATCGTTTAATGCACGTCCCACCTTTAAATATAAATACGGTATTACGAGACGGTAGAGGTGCTCGTGGTCCTCGTGATAGCCTTGTTGGCTGTAAAACCCAAAAACCCTATATCCCAAAAATCCCTAAAATTTCAAAACTCTAAAAACCTCTCAGTTTTTAAACCGCTTATGCTCTCACATAGAATTCTATAACTTTCGTGTGACTGAATTTCAACTCGAGACTGTGGGAACGCTATGTGGGCTGCATCGTGGATCATGGATTCAAATTGAATTGACGTTAGGTGGGGCGGAGACGAAACGCTTATAGGCATACTTTGATATAGATGTGATTGACACTATCTTCACTCTGCTAACGAGAGACCGACCAAGCAGTCATTACAGTATACACTGTTATTCAAGCTTGAATGCGTGTTGTCGCATTTTGTTAACTGCTTAAGGTAGATATATACATCTGAACCGTAGAATATGCGTACAATCTATCTGAATGCCTGTTCCATGGTGTCAGCCATAACGCAATATATGACCTCAGTAATTTAACAATATTGTTCCTATTTGTACATCTCGGCGTAACATGATGAATAACTTGTACTGTAGTAAGTCTGTACATTTGCATATACAAAAGTTTTAGAATATGACTCTGAATGTATATATCTAATATATATATATATATATATATGTGTGTGTGTGTGTGTGTGTGTGTGTGTGTGTGTGTGTGTAGTGTGTATGTGTGTGTGTATGTATATGTATATGAATGTTTGTACGTGTGTGTGTATGCATGTGTGTATGTATGTATGCATGTATGTATATATATATGTGTGTGTGTGGGTGTGTGTGGGTGTGTGTGTGTGTGTGTGTGTGTGTGTGTGTGTGTGTGTGTGTGTGTATGTATATATATATATATATATAAATGTATATATAGGTTTGAATATTTGAGTTTTGCGATAATATATCAACACCCACTGTTCCCTTTCTACAGCCAATCATGAGTGATGATGAATCCAATGGCTCTGCGGCTGCTGATTTGGTCCACGACGGCAGTTCAGAGAGATATTCGCCAGAAGAGGACCTGCAAATGGCCCGCGCATGGGTGGAGGTCGCTACGAATCCTAAGTTTAAGTATGTACTGTATAAGTCCGTATTTCAAGTAGGTATGGTTGCCATGGAGACGAGGCACAAAGAGATTTTGTGTTTGATTTCTGTGAAGTTTTGGGACCAATGCGGATTTCTATGAGCCGGATTGGAAATCCTTTGTGTATATATCGTTGCGAACCGTTAGATCGTAAGCTGATGTAGAGGCTACATTAATAGACATGTACACGCGAATGTGTACTATTCATATCAGTAAGGCTGAAGAACTGGATTTTGCAGTTCACAATGCACGCCACGTATATCACCCGCCATCGCACCTTGACATTAGGCTGCTTGCCAATAGTCATTTATCCCGATTTGCACTGTCTGTTAGTACAAGTGGTACCATTGTGCTTGTAACTGATTGGAGAATGTGTACGAGTACCGCATATTGAGGTAAAGATGCTTTCTAATAGTCCATTGACCTGATTTGCACTGTCTAATATTACCATTGTGCTTGTATCTGATTAGAGTATGTGTACGAGTGCCGCATATTGAGATTAAGCTGCTTGCCAATAGTCCATTCGGCCCACGTATACGATCAACACTATATGTTCTGGCTATGGAACCAATGGAATAGAAATTGAAATTAATTAGTTAATTTGACCTACTGATACCTTATAACCCCTGCAGTTGTACTGGGTCGTTAGACTTCTGGGCCCATGTGTATGAGGAACATTTGGATCTGTGTTGGGAAAATCGTGTGCATGTCGAATCAAAAGGAGCGGAGGATGTCAGAATGCGCTTTGCCCACCAAGCGAAAGTATGGATATGACTATAACTGAGAGTGACAAAAGAAAATATGGATATGACTATATGTGAACGTGGCAAGCGAAAGTGTGGATATGACTATAATTGAGAGTGACAAGGGAAAGTAAAGATATGACCATATGTGAATGTGTCAAGTGAAAGAATGGATATGGCTATACCTGAGAGTGACAAGTGAAAGGATGGATATGACTATATGTGAATGTGTCAAGTGAAAGTATGGATATGACTATATCTGGAAGTGTCCTTACAAGTGTAAGCCGCTATCTGTGTGTACGTATGTGTGTGTGTGTGTGTCCTTGTGTGAGCGTATGTAGGTTTGTGCTCAAGCTGTGGGTCGAGCGGAGAAGGTATTGTCGTTGGTTATTTATATACATTACCAAATGGTTTCTGTGTACAGTATGATATGTACTTTATCTCAACTGTTGATGTTTTGGTCATGGGCTCGAAGGGGAAATGCAGAGATGTGCACACGCGCATGTGACTATGCACAACACATGCTAACCACACCATGCATAAAACGTACCTCTGGAGTGTCCTGAGCGGATATCACACCAAACAAAACCCAACAGCTGGATTAAAAACCCCTTATATCCTACAGACCTGCAACCACCACATGTCATTTCAAGCTATATCACGCATGCTGTTACATACATGATCCCTGTTCTTTGGGAGCATACCCCTCATGTGCACACAACCGGAACGACGTACGCTTTGTATGGTAGACCTATAGGAATACACGCATATTCGCGATCACTCCTTTGTCAACACGTATATTATGGTATGCTTGCGATTTTACATATATATACTAATATTGTTATATAGTTCACACATTTATACTATTATTGTTCTAAAGTTTACCTATTTACACTAATATTGTTCTATAGTTTACACATTTATACTATTATTGTTATATAGTTTACCTATCTACACTAATATTTTTATATAGTTTACACATTTATACTATTATTGTTCTATAGTTTACCTATCTACACTAATATTGTTATATAGTTTACACATTTATACTATTATTCTTGTATAGTTTACCTATCTACACTAATATTGTTATATAGTCTACACATCTGTAGTGATACTGTTATATAGTTTTACACAACTTTAGTGATATTGAACAACAGCCTTATAGACGTACGTATTCAAACTTGCGCTTATACACCCACCGCAGGAAACGGATATTATTCATTCTATGGCCATAGACGCTTCTAACTTGTCCAACCCTAGAAGCCAACCAATCCTGAAGTTCTACTTTAGATTTTAAAGTCTCAGAATCCCAAGTTTCTAAAATTACAAATTCTTAAAATTCTTAAAATCTTCGTCTTAGGAAATTGATCTGTTTCATGCGGTGTGGGAGAAGCTCAAGTCAATCGACAGCGATGGAGACTTTGACTTTGAAAGCGCAGAGATGTTGGAAAACCGTAAACGTCAAACAACGCGAATGTGGTGAGTTATATGTGCTTGCACGAACGTTTATATGGGATATGTTACAGATAGATAGCTCTCACGAAGTACTGTAAGAAATGGTAGTATGCTTACATTAGCGTGTGTGTAGTTACGTTACAGGTAGCTCTCTCGTAGTTTGTGTGTGTGTGTGTGTGTATGTATGTATGTATGTGGATATTGTTTACCTGTCATATGAGTGCTCCTACTGGTTCCTCGATGTGTGCAAGCACTGAAGTGAAGAGTTGTTACACGAAAAAGAAAGAGTCAATGCGCTGAAGTGAGATTGGCAACGACAGATATGTATATTAACTTCATACACATGTATATTATCTCCATATACACATGTATATTATATCCATACACATTTCTATATTAGCTGCATACACATGTATACTATCTCCATATACACATGTATATTATATCCATACACATTTCTATATTAGCTGCATACACATGTATATTATCTCCTTATACACATGTATATTATCTCCATATACACCTGTATATTAACTCCATACACATATGTATATCATCTCCATACACAATGTATATTAGCTCTACTTTGGTGCAGTTCAGGCGAAAATACCAATGAGATATATACAATACAAGCATATGTTACACCATGCACGTATCATGTGTTACACCATGCACGTATACAGTCGACATGCATGCCACATACGCCATCCGCACAATCTTAGTACATGTGTTGGCTTCTGTTGGTTGTACTATAACTATCATCAGGTTCGCCACCAAGCTGTTTAACTATCGCACCGAAATGTACAACGAGAAGATGGAGAGACTCGCCGCTGAGGGGAAGCATGCCGAAGCGGCAAAGCTGGAGAAACCCGAATTCCTTGTGCAAAATAACAACATAGAGGCGTCTGTGAGAGATGTATGGGAGCTGCTCATTGAGATTCCTGAATTCTTTGCGTTGTGTAAGTTTATACGTTTGTATGTCAATACGTTAATGATTTTATACGTATGTTTGTGTTTCTGTATGTCTGTGTGTTGTTATACCGAATTCGTTTGTTTATGTTTGCATATACGATTTCTGCTATGTATTTTGTCAGATCATATATATGTATGTGTGTGTGTTTGTGTGTGTGCGTGTGCGTGTATGCATCTATCTTTCTATGCATGCATGTATATATATGTGTGTGTGTGTGTGTATATATATATATGTGTGTGTGTATATATATATGTGTGTGTGTGTGTTTATTTATGTTTGTATCTATGTATGTATAGATTTATCTATGTAAGTATGTAATTATGTATATGTATGTATGTATATATATATATAATATTTAGTGTGTGTGCGTGTGTGCGTGTTTGTCCTCAGGTTCTATATCCCAGGTCACTATGGCTACCATTCAGAATCACAGTCGGACTACATCTCGTTAACCCTAAACCATAAAACCCAAGCCCACAACCCCTTTTCTCTTTTCCATGCAGTCACTGATATGGACTATGAAGGTGATTGGACGCCGACCAAATTCTTGTATGGCGATCACTCGGCTGATACAAGCGCACTAATAGAGGTACATTGTTTCACTCTCATTGATAAGCACTTGGTATAATCAACAATACCCCCTCGTGTCAGTAGCATAATCAATAACACCCCCTCGTGTCAGTAGCATCATCAACAACACCCCCTCATGTCAGTAGCATCATCAACAATACCCCCTCGTGTCAGTAGCTTAATCAACAACACCCCCTTGTGTCAGTAGCGTAATCAACAACACCCCCTCGTGTCAGTAGCATCATCAACAACACCCCCTCGTGTCAGTAGCATATTAACAACACCCCCTCGTGTCAGTAGCATCATCAACAACACCTCCTCGTGTCAGTAGTATGGTCCCTTGTCATTCAGCCACGCGATATAGACCCCATTTACATGGGCACTTCTGCGGGTGAACCTAGGGTAAGCAAAGGGTATGCTGGTGATAAGAGCTTGTTGCCGCATATACTCAGCAGATATAGCTACTCTGGTACAGGGAAATACTATACTGGCATGTGAGTGTAGCAGCGACACTGCAATACTCACATATTCCCCAAATACATGTGCGTCAATAGTGCTATGCAACTAGGGGTCTTTTTATGGGTCTGCTCGTTTATGTACAAGCACGCGACAACTGCAAGCGCATGTGAAAACGTTGTGTGAATCAGATCTTAGGATTAGATATATACAAATCTTAGCTGTTTCGCAACAAATCTCAGCTTTCTCATTTATTCACGTTCGTAGAGATACAGTCATGCACTTGCCATCGATTACTTTTACTGTCAGAGTGTCAACTACTTCACTCATGCATGCATGCATGTATGTCACGTGCGTGTACTTCTACTGACAGTGTCAACTGCTTCACTCATCCATTCATTCACTCATGTATGTATGTCACGTGTGTGTACTTCTACTGACAGTGTCAACTGCTTCACTCATCCATTCATTCACTCATGTATGTATGCCACGTGCGTGTACTTCTACTGCTTCAGTCATCCATTCATTCACTCATGTATGTATGTCACGTGTGTGTACTTCTATTGACAGAGTGTCCACTGCTTCATTCATCCATTTATTCACTCATGTATGTATGTCACGTGTGTGTACTTCTACTGGCAGAGTGTCCACTGCTTCACTCGTCCATATATTCACTCATGTATGTATGTCACATGTGTGTAGGAGAGTGGTGAGGACGACCAATTCACTTCACATAACAGTCGCGAACAGTCACAGGCAAGAGACGTTCGCTCCATCCACAACGACGGAATTGCTAACACACAACCCCACCCCACGCACAAAAACGGGACGGGCAGAGGACTGGCCAGTGCGGATGTAACGGGTATATATATATGTGTGTGTGTGTGTGTATTTATATATGTATTATATATGTACATGTATATGTTTGTATTTATATCTATAAATCTATATATTGTATATGTATGTGTGCGTGTGCGTGTGGTGTGCGTGTGTGTGTGTGCATTATATATACATTTTATTTATACCCTTAGTTATTACATTTGTACTCAAGTATGAAAAGCTGTATATTTAAGGTATGTTTGTGTTCGAGGACTGCATATATAGTCTGAAGTTGTGTTGCGTGTGTGCACGGATACATAACTACATGACTTGGACGCCTGCGAGAGAGATATACACTGGTACAATACTGACGGTGAGGATGTCTTTTAAACGAACTATACCGGCTATGGCACAGCCAGCTTAACGGGACAACTTAGTCAACATCACTACACAGCAGCTGAATGTAATTGTGTGTGTGAGTCTGTGTGTATCTGTTCGTACATATGAGAATCGCACTTAACATATCCAAGACGCTTTCATACTTACCTCGAGAACGCTGTAACTGTTTTGGTGTATATGTACGTGTGTATTTGTGCATAAGCATATGTATCCTATGTGTGTAGATATGTGTCAACGGTTATGCGAGGGAATATTTATGCACATCCCCATGCCTAGAGGCGCAATCGAACATGCATTGGAATATATACACGCACATCGCACCCTTGATACTGATATAATCGCTTGTATGCAAACCTGTCAAGTCCGTGAGGGCAACAAATCCTACGCATAATATATTGGTAAATGTATATATATATATATGTATGTATGTATGTATATATAGATATATAT
>NW_014039931.1:13149-35067 GCF_001186125.1 Sphaeroforma arctica JP610
ATTATTTATTATATATATACATATATATGTGTGTGTGTGCGTGTGTGTGTGTGTGTGTGTGTGTGTGTGGTTGTATGGTTTCTGCTGACGATTACGTATATACGAAAGTGCAACTGTATTAGTATTGGAAGGAGTGTGAACTCTATCCCAAGTATTGGTCTAAATTGAGTTTGTGCAAGCTCGGAGGTGTACACCAAACGTTTGTGTATTAAACGGACGTTGTGGCTCAGTGCGTCTGCGAATACTAACCAGGGGCGCATTCTTCTGCTTTCTGTTGCCCTGCTATGCTACTGAGCTTTCGAGGCTAAACTTTGGTACTCTTTCGTCTAACTTTGAACCAATCAAATTGCGCGGTAAAAAATATTTAAACCATGGTTTTTTTATCGTCCGCCAATAGGAGTAGGAAAAAGAGACGATTGTCAGAGTTATACTTCCTTAACAAAGAAAGGTTGGAGGCACTGTCGTATTTCCAAGAGAGTGACCCCGGTTACCATGAGAGGTTAGTGGACATAGCATCAACATACAAATGTATTTGCGTTATCATAGTCAAGCTATATCGAATACTTACATGAATTTAATTTTAATATGTTGATCTTATTTTATTATTTTGTTTAGTTATGACTGTGCTGGGAACATGTGGGATGGACGAATATGGCTGTTTTTTAGTATATTATTTCAGCTGACACATCATGCACTCAAAATAGGTGTGTGTACCATATCCTCACTGGGAGATCACTTTCGCAAGAGGGCTAGCTATCACACACATAACATGATCTTTTGGGCAGAGTGTACGTGTATCTCTACGCCTATGTTATACATACGCTACTATCCGTGAACACTGCCCACGTGTCAATGGGTCGTGTTTTATATACGCACACATTACATCCTGCACACATGGTCTACTTATGGACATGCGGTAACCCTGACCACTGGTTACCATGCCAACGCCGTTTCTGTATGCGTTTCAGGTGCATGTCGGTGTATACGAAGAAATTGGTGGGTGACGTTTTTGACGAAAGGCCTGTGAGGACCGAATTGCCCAACGCAAATGCTCCACCGCAACCGTCGCAACCGGACCCGTTGCCCCAAATCACAGTCACCAACTCACTCAAAAACGCCACAGATGACACGTCACAGGCGTGGGCTTTACTGCCGGACACCGCAGATGGTATGGGCCGTGCGGATGTGTTTGTGGATGTGAACGCCGGTTGTCAGTGGTAGTGTGTGTTACTAGACATCTCCCATGACAACATGGCCGTATCTGTACCTGTTGTGTACATGCACTGTGTTTAAACCCGTGCTGTTGTATATTCTGTTGAAAGCATTATTGTGTGCCGCTCTGCCGTGGGGTTTCTCTCCTGTGCAAGCACTCAGAGGTGCACTCCGGCATTAAGTTCAGCGCCTTCATAGGGTTTAGGGTTTGCGCTCGCTTGTATACCAGAAATTGTTGTGTGTTGTGTGTAACAACTCCACAATTACATCTCTTATGTCTTGACATGCGGTTGTGCTGGGCATATATTGCATATGTAATCAGATATCAGATTGGCACGTGTCTATAGTTGCACGCGTCTATTTATATCCCGACATTCCAATTGGTTCCTATTTATATATACAATTGAACCCTATTCATATATACAATTGGTCACTATTTATAGATACAATTGGTCACTATCTATATATCCAATTGATCCCTTTTTATAAATCCAGTATTATATGCTCAATTGGTCCCTTATATACATCCGATTGTCCCTATTTATGTGTCCAATTGATCCCTATTCGTATATCCATTGGTCCATATTTATATATTCAATTGGTCCCTATTTATATATCCAATTGATCCCTATTTGTATATCCAATTGGTCCCTATTTATATATCCAACTGGCCCCTATTTACATATTCAATTGGTCCCTATTTTTATATCCAATTGGTTCCTATTTATATATCCAATTGATCCCTATTTTTATCTCCAATTGCTCCATATTTTTATCTCCAATTGCTCCCTATTTATATAACCATGAAATTGCTTTGGCGGCGCTTCACAGAGGATGTGGCCGTGACTGCGCTCCGAAATTACCTTCGAATCTCTCCAATTCACAAATACACAAAACTGTCCCGATTTCTGAGGAGGGAAGCGGATCGTATTGGTCTACAGGTACTTCCAAACCGTTTTTTGGGACCCAATTTTCTTTTTCTGAATTTTTGCGTTAGAACCTTCATAGGCCGTTATCACGCGAAGTGTGTGACAGTGTGTGTGCAACTATGGTTGTTTAGCGGTGTTTGTGTGCCTGTGTGTAGACACACCAATGTTATAGGATCAAAGTGCTTGGACGCATCCCAATCCTCTGTTCTGTGAGTTCTGGTTCCGGACCCACATTGTCCACCGGAGTGAATCGTTGTATATGTGGTTCACGATCCTTGAAGTATTTGCGTGCTACCATTACACTTAATACCCCATCCCGTGTGTTAGTTTTGGGACGTATTGTACCAAGCCGCACTCACACGTGCTATGTACCGCACAGACACAACCTGCACCTGCGTTGTAGAATGACAATGTGAGTATTTGATTAGTGTGAAAACAACCCACAATCTTCGATACACACTTAACTCGAACCATTGCCAGGGCAGGGCAATCAGTGACTTTGCTGCATGTACTATGGGTATCCACATCAGTATGTCAATATATATATACACCATACGCCTTGTATATGATGTAACCATTCTCAGTATGTCAATATATATGCACACCATACGCCTTGTATTTGATGTAACCATTCTCAGTATGTCAATATATATACACACCATACGCCTGGTATATGATGTAACCATTCTCAATATGTCAATATATATACACACCAAACGCCTTGTATATGCAGTAATCATTCACACCCTATCATCTACCTCAAACATCGCAGTATGCAGAATACGAACCAGTGCCAGGGCAACCAGTGATTGTACTGACACTACTGGGACGAGACCCCTCTCAAGAGAGTGTGCTTCTGAACTCGCACACAGATACGGGTACTTTAGATGCGCAGAGTAAGCGATGGACACACCCGCCCTATGTCGCACACAAGGACAGTCAGGGACGTATCTACGCCCATGGAGCTCAGGATAAGAAGTGTGTGGGTATGCAATACCTGCACGCACTAGCACGAATACTGAGCAACCATAGGCAAGGTAAGATGTCCTACAATATAACGGTATTAGGGTTATAGGGTTTTATATAAAGGTGTCTTTTCTGTTTGTGTACCGATCATGCGCAGGTGCGTGTATCTTAAGGCTTGTATAATTACCCATCTATTCTGTAAGCGCTACAAAGACACCAACCTTACACTGCAGACAACCCCCGTCAGGAGCGTACCTACGCACACGCGATGTATGATGTTGAGTGTGTGACTATGGGGATAAAGTGAATTGTTCTGAGAGTTTACAGAGTCCCATTTCTCTCTCTGTGTAAATCTTTTGACAATCTCTGCTACCCTACCGTTCCATTGTACTTTGTAGGTGTATGTATCCGAGCGAACTCGATGTACACCTTGAAGCTCATGCATGTATGTAGAATAGCTACACATATACTTGGTCGTCGGAAAGCATTATATATGTGTGTGTGTGTGTGTGTGTGTGTGTGTGTATGTGTGTATGTATATATATATGTGTGTGTGTGTGTGTGTGTGTATGCATGTATGTATGTATGTATGTATGTATGCTTATATTTATATTTATAGTTATAATTATACTGCATGCAGTCTCTGACAACCGCTATCCCGCCGAATCTTGCACCTGTGATACTAATCCGCCCATCTACAAGTTGACAATACATACGTTATATCTTTCTATATGTTTATAACACGTGCGTTGTATCTATCTGTAAATGAAAGTACATACATTTTGGCAACACATGCGTTACATTTGTCTATAAGTGGACACTACTTGCATTACATTACATATATCTGTATACTATCCCACATACATCTGTATACCTAACCTCCACTCTTCCTATCGCCTTCCCTCTCCAGCATCCACCACACCACTATTCCATCGCACTCTGCACCTGTCCTATGTTTCCGGACTAGAAGTGGGGGGTGGTGAAGTGATGGCCAATTTCGTCGATTCCGAGGCCTTTAATAGGCTTGGTGTAGGGTTTGCGCTGGATGCAGGGTTGGCATGTGCGAGTACGGCGTGTGATGTGTATGTGGGTGAGAGAGCACCGTACTGGCTTACGCTCACTGCCCACGGAACACCAGGACATGGATCTGTGACCACTCAGAGTAAGCAATGCAAGCTTGTACGTACGTGTGTGTGGTGGGCTACATATCAGTGTATGTGCTTTGTATGTGTGCATGTATGTAATGGATCTGTGACCACTCAGTGTATGTACTTCGTATGTGTGCATGTATGTATTATGATCTGTGACCACTCAGGTTATAAGCTTTGTGCCTCTGTCTAATTACGCATAGGTATTGTATATATTGTGTCATGTGTTATATGTTCTGATGCCCACTCTCTCAGCCTATCTCATTCCCCTACTCAGAAACGGCACCGTTACGCCTCAACGCGGTCATCAACCGATTCCTGGAAGTCCGAAGTTCGGAAGCGGAGCGTATGCAGTCACATGGCCTTAGTGTGGGCGATGTAATGTCCATCAATCTTACTATGGTACATTGCGGGGTGCAACACAACGCTATACCGGCCACAGCCTCTGGTAGGTCATCGGGTTTATGTGCCTGTCCGTTGGTGTGAGTGTACATGTCGTCATATATTTGGCGTGTCTGTGTGTATATATGCGCGTATACATGTGTGAGAGGGAAATCGTTAACGCGCTTCTGGTGTATTCGATATCCATTAGTTTGACTGTAGAGAGATGTGGAGTCCGACACAACCCTCACTTTGCCACAACCTCCGTTGGGTTGCTACGCTTAGTGTTTTTTATCTGTGTGTGTGGTTGTTTGAATGGTTTAAAGTGTGTGTGCGCATGTATTCATGTGTGTACGTGTGGTTAATTACACGGTTAGGAGTGTGTGTGCGCATGTATTCATGTGTGTACGTGTGGTTAATTACACGGTTGGAAGTGTGTGTGCGTGAGAGACAGCGTGAGTCTGTGTATCTTAAGCATGCGCTTGGGATATGTAGTGTCCGTGAAGGTGACCAATAGTAATCTGGCTATACTACACTTGAGAGTGCGCCACAATGCTATCTCTGTCATAGTCACCATTTTCACACTTCCTTTCACGGATTCAACCCCTTTTCAACGTTCTGTATGTAATTATTTTTTTCTTTCACGCGCTAATATCCGTACACACAATCGGATCGTCTCTGTAATCTTTTGAAGTACCATACACATTATCTCTTTGTTCATGTAAACCCCTGAAGTACTCATACGCCCAATCTGACTGTCCTTGTAGCTGGATTTGATATACGCGCACCTCCCAGCCGAACCCAAGCGGATGTGCACACACTGGTGGAAAGCCTTCTGGAAGAAGGGGTGACGGTGGACTATGTCTTGGACACAGCCATGAACAACGTACGTGTCGCTCTCTGTGGCTGTGGCCCATAGTGTATCCGTCTATATACGTTAATAGATTTCTGTGGCGTTTTAGTGTTGGGTTCGTGTCCGTTCATTCGCACGGTTATATGGTATGTCCTCTACTGCGCCCGTGTGCATGCGTGAATGAATATCTTTAGCGTTTCAATATCGCCTGCGTATATGTCTGTGCAGTTACGTGCATGTTGCACTCCACACCCACTGGTTTGCGTTAGCGCATACTGAAGTGTCTGCTACAGTTGGCTGATTCAGGCAACAAGTTTGACATCCTTTCCCTGATGCCTGTATCCGGCGAGTAGTATGGTGGTGTAGTGTGGGGGCTACACCTAACTCGAAGAATCGCAATAAGCTTATTTGGTATATATATGTGTGTGTGTGTGTGTGTGTGTGTGTGTGTGTGTGTGTGTATATATATATAATATATACACATATGACGTTTGACATCTTTCACCTGCTGTCAGCAGCTAACCAGTAGTAGTATGGTGGTGTAGTGTGTATGTTAGGTGTTAGGTGCTAGATGACCAGGACAGCTGTCGGTAGAAGTATTTGCCGGCTCAACTCACATCGGAATGCTTGTTCGATATGTACGAATGTGCTTGTTGTGTTAACGTATTGTATGTGTGCACTACAGTAGGAGTGCGCCGTGATACATACTATCTACAGGTATATTTCACATTCAGTTTTATAGCCATAATACATGCTGCTGCATTGTTTGCGTTAAAGCGTTGAAGAAGTTCATGTGCCATTTTTATCTGTGTATGTCTCGTCTGATAAGTTGTGTTGTACCTAGGTTTCTACTGTTTTGAATAGCTCTTCGTGGTAGACTGTGTGCACAGGTATATCCCACAATCGAAACGCTCCGATGGTACTAGCTATTGTACTGTTTGTATTAGATAGTCAAAATACAGAGGTACAATTCTAATTGACAAACTCTTTCTCTGTTACTATGTGTCATGATTCCGGTATCTACTTTTGATGACATTCTAATGTATAGTCATATCATACGCTACGATGTAGGAAGACATTAATAGCAGCTCCCAACGACAGCAGTTCGTAGTAAAATGCCCAAACTATACCTCACTTCCAGAGCCTCCAACATCACATCCCGTAGTGAACTTTGCGTGAAAGCATCACGACTCTAGATTTTCTACTGAAAATATCACATGTATGTAATATATATATATATATATATATATATATGTATGTATGTATATATATACATATATATTTATACGTTTATACGTTTATATAAAAGTATAACTGCCAATGATAGCTCTACATGTGCAATTTTTATACTCAGATTTTCAAAGTGTTATGCTATCTTTCTGTACAGGTGACAACTGCCGATGATAGCTCTCCGTGGTGGACTGTGTTCGCAGAGGCATGCAACAACGCAGCCGTCAAGCTAAATGACCCCGGGATCTTCCCTGCTGGGACGGATGCCCGATTTCTGAGAAGCAAAGGTATGGGCATGCGTGGTTTGTTTATATTTATATGTATATGTATATATATTCTATATATTTATTATATACTACATATATTATATGCTATATATATTATATACTATATATATGTATATATGTAAATACATATTTATATATATATATATATATGTCTGTGGGATTTTTATATAAATGTGTGTGTATGTTTGTTTGTCGATGAACTTGATCGTGTGTGCGTATTGTTTGTATTGGTATTGACTGTGGGTGGGTGTGTGGGTGTATATCTGGCGTGACAAGCCGGTGATGGATCTCCGCAATTTGACGTACACACATTCTACACTTCACATCAGAATACTTCGCAGTCATTGCGTTCTCAGTGCCTCTATATGTACATCCTCGACGGCCTTTTCCATCACTGTTTTTATCCTAATGTTGCTATATAGTTGCGATCTATGCCAACCGACTAGTTTGGTTGTACATGAATGGCTCGTACTTATCTAAACCACCTGACTGATGGCCACGCCTGTATATGCGCAGGGATCCCTACAATCGGCTTCTCCCCCATCAACAATACCATCGCAGCACCACCGGAGCAGGACGAGTACATAGACGAGCAGATCTACCTAAGAGGTGTGACGGCGTTCGAGCACATTTTTGCTGCGCTTGGAGATATGGTGTAATTCATGCATTTGGGAACGTCGCATACACATGAGTGTGAGATATCCCAAGGTCTGAGATGCATCTGCAAGTATGTACGAGATTGTATCAAGCCCGTCGTAATGAGGACTGATGGGTCTGTGGGTATTCGGCCCGTGAGATTGATAACATATCAGCACAGCCAATCGCGCTGGATAGCGTGGTGTGACGTGGTTGAGCTATGTTGGGCCAACATCAGATGTACCACAGAGACGGTGCAACCTTTGAGCACATGACAACTGTAAAGTGAAAGTGGATTGATTGGGATGTTAGTGTGTGTGGGTTGTCCTTGAGCAATGCCGGGCTTGTCTCGCAGGCTCCATGATATAAGGGCGTGGCACAGGTGCGCTCGAGGAAAGCATGCTGTAGTTCAACCCTGTACACCGACGAGGGATGTATAGCCTATGTGGTCCAAGGCCAAGGCGTGAAACCAATCACAGGTGCACTTGAGATGCTGATGGGGTTATAGGTCACACTGGGCTATTCACCCTTGATTGTTCCACGGTATACCCACGGTGGCGCATTCGCCGTCAACAAGCGCGTGGACATTGGGGTGATGCGATCTACTAACCACGACCTCAACGACAAGTAGTCCTATTTGGAATGTCCGGAGAGAGTCACCACGGCGAAACGTTGCAGTGAGTGCCTTGACTCGTTTGTGCTTGATTGCGTCTTCAAACTGGCAAAGTATGTATGGCCTTAGTTCCCTCTGATCACCATAGTCTTCCCGTACCGACGACAACTGTCGTCCTAGAAACCAGTACATGGTCGCTGCCAAACATAGTGAAGACACGCGGACGCTAACAGTTAGCCGTAGTATATGACACAGCATGGCCTCCAAGGCTCTTGAATCACCGCCGGGCTATAGGTTTGAGTACGGTAGTACACAATCGATGTGAGCGAGACCTATCAAATGGAGAGAACGGATACCTACCCCCTAAAGAGGGCAGCATTGCACGCAGTTGGTTTGCTGTTGTGTAGTAGCGCGCGTGGTCGTGCAGTTGCGCCTGTTTGTGGCGCCGGACGCTATGCTGGCTTCTTGGGCAACAACCAAATGTTGCGTTTCAACAGCGATTTGGTATAGCACAATGTATATCACTAATTTGGTACGCAACTGCCAGTGTATTGTCGGGCGGTCCGTTATCTTAACAACGATCAAGCCTTTGGCAAATATTCAGGACAAGACCTATACTGGTTTTTTTTGTGACGGCTGGAAGTAAAATTTCAAAGAGCAACTTTTCACATAAATCTCTTTCAGATACTTTATATTTATGGCTTTCGCTACGTGGTCTTGTTAAATCTAGTAGATACACAGCATGAACCGCTAAACTAGGACTCCTACAAATCATAAACGGCCGTACCTCTCATAATGTATTTTAATTTCGAGGCTGCGAGAAGTATCTCAGCAATCGATTGTTTCACCTCGGCAATACTATTAATTCGTGGAAAAATAATGACGGCTAGGCGTGATTTTTACATATCATGAGTTTTACACCTATCATTTTTTTCCCCCGTTCCCGGTTGAAAGAGATTTTTTCTTCAATCAATGATGGCATCAACCCAGAGTTGGAATTGGTGTGAAGAGACGAGTGAAATAGACGAGTGAAATAGACATCCCAACATCTCTATTTAATTCATTTTCAACACAATCACGTCCAGTGCACCATAAATTAAATTAAAATTTAGCAATTACCTTGCAGCTTGCCCTCGTTAGCGCAGAGTCCTATATAGTTTTAATTTAAAGGTGAATGAGCATCACCCTTCTTGGAGTCTGGGTAGTGCTTAAACTAGTCTGAACGCTAAAATTACAATCTGCCTATCGAGATCTTCCAAGATGGAAACACTAAATCGCCCTGGCTTTCGTATTTAGAAGACACTGTGACAGGTTCGCTTGAAAGTTGTTCTCAAAACATCAATACTTTCAACAGCAATCCTCTGATGATGATGATGAACAACCTCCGATCATATCACATGATAAATGAGCAAGGTGAAGTCAAATCTGACTCACAACGAGCCAAATCTGCTGCGCGCAGAGTTAGAGGAATTTTACCGACAACAAAATGGCTCAAGATGCAAGAGTCAACCCCAACCCAGAAGTAATCAATGTCATGTACCAAGAAAACATGGTCATGGGAAGTCAGAAGGCAAAACAACTGCCGGAAATCAAATCTTGTGATATGAGCTCAAAAAGGTTATCGGCTCAATGGGTTCAAAAGTTGGATAAATATACCAATCGGAAGGATACACGAATTTCGTTGGTCGATTCGATCGAAAATTGAACTTTTTCATTACAAACAACCATGCTAAGGATAGTAGCCGGACAGCAACATAAAAGCCGCACATTCCAAGACCCAAGGGAAAGCCTCAGCTTTTCAGTCTCGGGCAACATCCCAAAGTCAAATATAAAAACCGCGACGCAGAAGGGAGCTTACACCAACCATCCAAAAATAGTAATAGTATATATTTTATGAAGTCCTCTGTAGCCACAATCTCGAGTTTATTTTTTGCGAAATCTTGATGCCGTTCACTGGACAGACGATCGCTCGCCAACCCTACGTGTAAATACAAACAGTTTGACACTTCGGAGTTTCAATCTTCCGTCTTCATCCTTCAAGATTCAAGCAACGAGAGAACAACAGTCTTGTTTGAAATTCCAGCCTCCAGCTCTCCGTAGTCCATCCTACAGACTTTAATTCTGACTGTAAAATTGAAAGGGAGTGAGAAATTACAACAAGAAGCTCTCTTTGATTTATAAAAATCATCAGTTAGCTCACTCCCGAGAGCAAATTAAGTTGTTTGACTTACTCCCGAGGCATTTGATTGAGTTTGCTAACCGCAACAATCTAAAAATAGCTATGTCCCTATGCGAGTCACGTCCTATGCGGAAAGGCATCATGTGATATGCGTGAGATTAAGTTCCGAGAAGTCGAAATAGAATAGCATCGGAGTGTTCAAATGTTCTGTAGAAGGTTTCTAACACTGACCATATGAGTTTTTACCCTGGCCAGCACAAGCGACTGAACACTAATACAACCACCTCAAGGATAAACCCAAAAGTGAGGTCAGAGATAAAGACATACATTCGCACTGTACTTAAAGTCTACTACTTTATACTCTGGCAACTCGTACATTAGATTGTGCTAATTTGAATATAGCCGGTTTGTGCTTTGACTGACAAGTATAGTTTCGATCCACATATAAGCGTCTGGCTCCTGAATCAACTAGTGTATTGTATGTAGTGCCATTGATCTGTATTTCTATGTGCAATCTTTGGTCTCGTGAGCTATAGAGTAAAGAATGTGTGTAAGCAATATCATTTGCGTTCACTAACCATGTTCCTTCATCAATGTGTGCAATCACAATGTCTACCATGCTTGTCATGTTAGCTTCCGCCCACCAAGCCTGTCAAATTTCTTCACTCATCTCTGTACCTTGTTTCCATAATAGTAATGCAGCTAACTGGTCTACATGGTGGATGGGTTGAGATTGCTGTGCTGCACAAACTTTGCTGGACGCACGAGGTGAGGGGTCTACACCGCAGTGTGGGCAAGGTCTTGTCCTCGCTGTATTGGGATGGTATTGCCCTGTTCTATGGGACGTTCTCGGCCTTGACCTGGACCTGGAGCCCCTCCCCCCTCTGGGTGGACCCCCTCGTTGGTATGTCAAGTATTGGGCGATTGACTCGTTGGTCCGGGATGGGTGCGCTTCTCACTCGCTTGCGTACTCGATTGCAATTAGCTTTCATGGAAAGCCTCTCTAATATGTCAGTCATGTGCCCAATACTACCATCAGGCTTTGTTTGGGCCTTCATTATCCTGTCAGTTTCTGCTTATTGTCCGTACATAACTAGTGAGAGATAACGTCATGCTTTGAGATGGTGCACTTCCAGTTTTCTTGTATCGCTTTCAGGCTCAAGCATTGTTCTGTGCAAGCGTGCTGCTCTTGCTTCTACGTTCATTCTACTGATATGAAATTATTTGAGCCATTTCTCCGCGATAGTCTATTGAAGTTCTGCGCAAGTTGTCGATGATTAATATTAGCCTTTTAACGTCGGTGAAGTCTTTCCAGAGTTGTTTGGATCTGCGCATATTATTGAGTGTTGTTCGCGACACTTCCGTTGCGTCAGTCTGCTTTAGTAGCTTCTGTACTAGCGATACGGAATGTCTCAATGACATGTTGGTGGTACTCGCAAACACGTCTTTTGCTACTGATACAAATTCTGTTGTGAAATAATACTGGCATCGTGTGTGCTTGTTTAGGTACGACTTGTACTTTCTCCTGTGTGTACGACTCGGGCTCACTTGTGTGCGTAGACTCCTTCTTGCTGCTCGTGCCCTTTGATAGTGACCAGAAGTCATTGACTGTTCTGTGTGTTCATGTTCATTGTAGTGTTGTAATAGCCGGGTCTCCACGTTAGA
The DNA here is from genome assembly GCF_001186125.1 of Sphaeroforma arctica JP610. Taxonomy (NCBI): domain Eukaryota; class Ichthyosporea; order Ichthyophonida; genus Sphaeroforma; species Sphaeroforma arctica. The sequence goes on from NW_014039931.1 coordinate 25,249, forward strand.
ATCTTGTATATAAACGTACTCTTAAAAGTACCTAAAACTAAGTTATCTTAAATGGGTTTTACGGTTTTTATTAATTAAATACCTTTTCCATTTCACGCATCAAATATTTGGACAAGGCCATTAAAGGCCCGAATAAAATATCAAAGATCTGATTTGGACTAGTTCTATTATAATAGAACTATTTTATACTTCCAAATCTATTTATCTCTAAATACTTCGATAGCGAGATGGCTCAACCGAATATAGGTTTCTAGGGACTAATAGCGTTGCCTAGTTTATCCTCCGTCCAGCCAACCAGATTGATAATCCGATAATGGCTAATAGGTAATTCTTGATATGTGGCTAATTATTGGTTAATACAATAAATAGAGACATCAAGAGTATTCTTCTTTTCCTTTTTAATTTTTTCTTCTTCTTTTAAAAATAGGTTTTGATGAGTCTCTCGAATTCGTCCCGACAAAACATAGTAACAGTTTCGACTACATAGAGCGACAATGAAATGATAAATAAAAATTCCTTCGGCAAAAACATGACTGATAAGATTGTATTTATATAGGCAATGTCTCAGCCTCACAATCCCTCAGAGTATTGCTGTTTTCACGAGGCATACCTAGCTTTACTGATAGACTACTTTCGTTTAATATACTTTGAATTCATTGAACTTTTAAACAACTTTCAGCGTTTAATTACACTAAGCCGTGATTACCGCTCTAGGATACCGCAATTTACAGTGTTAGAACTCGTGATTTATTGTTTGTACATATTTTCTGATATAAAAGTACTCTCACCTTAACCTCGCACGTTTCGCGGTAAGTATAGTTGTTTACCTTCATGTTGGCGTCCGTTGTGGTGTTTGTATGGAAGTTGAATATAGTGCCTTGTATTTCATTCGCTCGAAGAGACATTCTCCTTGACACCTGGGTTTATTAAAACGCTAATGTAAAATCAGGGCGTTCCTATATGTAGTAGATGTACATGATAAACGTATATTATAAACGTATGAGTTTTTAAACGCTATTACGGTTATAAAACCTGGTATACGTTGAAACGCAATTGTAGATATTTGTATCTGTATAACAATCAAATAATCTAAATATAGATATATTGAATTTGCAGAAAACAAACAAACAAACAAACAAATAATCTATTTTGGGATGTTTAGAAATATAATTGTATACGACAGAGGCCGGAGACTGTTGAATTGATATGATGGTTTTTCTATATTGATATGTTTTCCATCAGAATATTGGAATATAATAGTTGGAGAGTCTCAGGTGAAATTGACACTTGATGACACTTGTTATATGACCGAATTTTCTCAGCGCGAGATAGCCCACTGAGAAATGGGGTACGAAAATGATCCCCCACTAGCCAACCGACTAGATGTTCCCATCTATGCCTTCAATGTGATGGAGAGCTAGGTACCATGTGATGGGGTATAGGTACAGACATTTAACTGTACCATCATGGGGGTTTTTTTTCTTGTCTTTTTTTCTTAAGTTGGACTTAGAGTTATTTTATTGGTAATTGCGATTGGAAGGTTGTTTCGAGGCATGAAATGATATAGAACGAAATATCATACATTCAATGAAATGAAATCTGATCTTAGTTACTGACACCAAGTAAATCTAGACCGAAGTAATGAGTGATTAGAGCGGGGCTATAAACACAACAGTCTCGGTCTTAAAATCCTCTAATCTTTAGCTCATTACCAAGGGCTGAAGCTAAACTTGAAATTGCATTGTGCAAATTTACGTTGAAATCGTACTTTCTTTTGCGTTAACTTATAGACATCGATAGTCAGCCTGGTTAGTCGGACTTTACAATATGAGGGTCTAACTTATAAAATTTTGCATTCTTGTGCCAATCTAAGATAAACGCATGCAGCTGTATTTTCTGTGGGTAATCTAAATAGTAGCAACCTTGTGTATTGGATGGCCATTCCGTTGGCATTTGTTTGTGTATCGTCAACGAGCATGTCTTCAACGTCTATTTAGACGTACGAATTAAACCCTGCAACGAACGAGCGTCTTCTGTGCGCCCTTCAGACTCTGCTTGCATCATACGTTGGGTAAGACGGAAGACCTGCACCCTCATCTCCGTTGCAGTAAGATTCATTGTGCACGACCCTGTGGGTGTTGATATCTTACATCGCTTCACATCCTGCGTGTCCAAATGCAAATCCGCACGTTCCAACAAAGTTCTACCTGGAGGTTTCACCATAGCTGACGACTTTTGATTACGACTCAAACTCAAATCACCAAAGTTGGTCGGCATATCCTTTGGTGTCGGAATTTCTTGTGCTCAATTTTGATGTAGATGTTTCAGTATTCGCCATTGAAAATTTACGAAGTTAGCGAAGTTGCTCACGAATGAGATGAATAATATCCGTAGCCTCTTGCACATGCGTCATTGTTCGCAAGTGTCCTTCATGATCAGAAATACACTCCGGATCTTGTCTAAGCTTATCCAAGGTTGAAATCGAGTATTGGGCCACCAAAACCAAACAGGCCAGTGTCATGTGGATTTCTGCCTTCTTTTTTTATCTTCAGACGTCTGTTCCTTAGCAAATCCCGTTTCCACCTTAGCGCACATTAAGGGCAATCGGCGAAGAGCACCAAGCAACCACACCGTTTCAATACTATATTAGTTATTGGTGTAGTACTGGGTCCCTTCGTTATCGCAAGCATGATAAAATAAACTAAATTTATTCTTATTCGTTTAGTCTTTAAATAATGTAGTGTAATAAATGCAGTAGTTCGGCCACTCAAAGGTGTGGTCAAAACCGAGTAACGCTTAGTAAAGAGTGTTAAGTCTGAAATAAGTGAACTCCGTCAGAAATGTTATTATGAACGGGCGCATCTGCTTTATTTATTAATCACGTTTTTAAGTCGAACGAGATTTTCTCCAACAACGGATAATTATGAAAATATCCGTATCAATGGTTACCGTCTATTAGTTACCAAATTATGATGACACCCGATGAGTTATAATTCTCTCTCATCCAATCCTCACTTCCACTACTGGCCGGTCCCCTCTAATGTATATCCTACCCTCTCTCCCGCCCAATTGGGCGGCATTACAAAGGTCTATGATTTCTGACTTGTAATTTTTAGAAGAAAAAGTGACGTAATTTAAGCCAATAAGTGGAAAGTAATTTGTTCTCTGTCCCCTAATTTTAAAATTTGGATTTGGATTTCTATTGAAAATATAGCTTGTAAATTTGTAAAGCATGCACACATGCATGCACGTATGTGTAAGTGTTCATTAAGCTTCGTCGCCTAGATCTTTTTCGCGCATGTGACTCATGAAGCAACCCCTTTGCACACCCAATGCTCACGTACTGCACTCTAATCCAGTTCTGCATTTCTTCTTAAGGCAGCCTGAGTTATTACAGTACTTTCGTGCCACTCAAACACCTAAAACAGTTTATCTATACTTGTTTTTCTTTCTCTCATGTTTAAGCGACTTAATGGGTGTTGCATGCGCACCTACACCCGAGGTGGTCGCTTCTGGTCATACTAAAATAGCTGCTGTTACCGACCTTTCACACGCGATTTATATGTGTTGTTGAAAAGTTCTTTTGAGAGCGTCATATTTAATGTGCGCTGATCGACTTGATTCGCTGTTGGAGTACGTATACCTTTGTTTTAAAGTAGTAATGCATCTACCATACACATACCGAGAAGTGTCGTACCAACCCTCTTGTGCAAAGTTTGCACTTCTAGCTTCATCTCTAGATTGAGAGTATCTTGACGGTGTCGATTATGCCTGTCAACGATAAGACCGTTGGCATCGAATCTCTCTTGCTGTAATCATGTTTCCTTCGTTTCGAATTCTCTTGCGTGATATAACTGTAGCCGGATTAGTAGTAGTTATTAGTAGTTACTAATAAATTATTTGCGGTTACGGTCGCACCACACGGTAGCTGAACACTATTTTCCGCAGCAACTAGTCCAAATTTCACAGCCACTCTCTGGCTTCCTTTCCATTGGAACATAGCGAGGGAGGCCACCATTTAGCAACTATCCACCAATACCATACCATCTGCTAATACTTTCATCTACGCATATATCACTACTTGCTGTGATTGTGTGATCTTTATGTTCGTTAATTGCATCAACAAAACTTTTCACTGGTGACTAACGATGTTCTTAACTGTTTAGAATAAGCATGTCGGTTATTGTCTCAGCAGTCTGCAAGTGTGATAATATGTTGTCGAGTCTACGTCGCTCCATGAACCTTCCAAGGTTATATGGTGGGTGCATCTCGTGTTCGTATGCTTGCTTCCGCCAGCAATCGGCTCGTGAACTGAAGTCGATAAAACAGAATTACAAGCAAACGCCAAATCATTAGAGCAACTCGCCTGGCGTGAGTGGTTGCGAGTACCTTTTGTCTCTGCTCGTTGTAAATGGTTCATTTGTTAACGCACACATAGATTATAAACGAGATAGCATCTCGGGCCAAACCATCGCACGGTCTGTAGGTCTTATTATTTGCTATGAACTTCCATGGTGTTCTCTCAGCGGGGCGTACGTTGACTACACTTTTCCACTCCCAATCAACCCCATGTGCATTGACAGGCGTTGGTCGTACTACTGGTGTTTGCACCAAAGACGACCAAAAAATGCTACTCCGATCTTAACGTTGTAATGTAGTATGTACATGTTGTGAAGTAATCTGATTGCCTGTGCTTAGCTGTATAGATAAAATGTTTGACTGGTGTGACGGGGTAACGGTATTGGTAGCCTTTTGTTCTGAACTATCCGCAGTTTCTCTTTGTGCTCTCGCTTATTGGGTATAACACTGTCGAAATCTAAGTCTAAGTCTAAACCTCCCAATGAATCCCTAAGTGATAGTAGTATGGAAATTGAAGACCGTGGGTCATCAGAGAGGTCCGCATTGTGCTGTACAACATGATTGCTTGTATCTATAACTATCTATGGTTGCAGATTGCCTATATTGGCAAGAAGCATGTGCTCAGGTATAAGTCCAGCGTCGATTTGTGGAGTTACATGGATATTTTGAAGCATGCGCATGCGCATGTGTATTGTTTGCGTTAGATGCTAGAATTGTTTGGTTTTGTGTAGTTGTAATGTCATCCCAATAAGGGGCCTGGCCCCGACGAGATCCACATCCTTCGCCCGAAGGCCGCAGTTGAGCGCACCATCGAACGCCGGACATTAGGACACCCCGACGCCAATAGCCCACTGATTAAACTTCTTGCCGAAGCATTCACAGAGCTACTGAAGGCGGGTACTTTCCCTGCAGCCCTGAACTGCAGCCTCCTGACAACGCACCCTAAGAAAGCCGATGCAGATATCACCTCCTCCGCCGACTTCCGCCCCATCACGCTTACACAAATAGTCAGACGCATCTTGGAAAAGTGCTTTCTTAAGCTGATTACGAGCCACCCCGGCTCTGCTACACATGCTACCCAAGCTGGCTTCAAATCACGATACTCCTATCATACCCAAGCACTTGCCGCCATGGAATCTGAGATACAGTCAGAAGAGAAGTGGAACGACGTCTGTCTGGACATTACCAAGGCATACGACAAGGTTAATCTCCCACGCCTATGGGTACTCCTGCGCCACGCTAGAATGCAAGAAAACTGGATCAACTGCCTCCGCGCGCTATTTGAGGGGGTCCCTACCCGAGTGACATACCGCTGCACGCTCTCGCCTCTATTCCATAGAACGAATGGCATCCTACAAGGCTCAATCGTCGGCCCCCAGCTCTTTATTATATACATGGATTCTATAGCTGTCACGCTAGCACAATTTCGGCCCAAGCTCCTCCGCTCTTTTTTTTTGTCGATGACACATGGATCTAAGTCTCTCAATCGGTTCCGCTCCAGCCCTTTTTAGATGACATTGATGCGTGGGGACACAAATTTGGCCTCGAACAGGGTGTCATTAAACCCCGAGTAATATCTACCGACTTGCGCGGCGCCAACCCTCCGTACAAATGGTGAGCTTATCACGCCGACGCTCGCAGACACACCTTGGAACACACGCTACCTCCCCATGAAGATGGCGCCCACACATTGTGCCAAACCGAAACGCTCCAAATATCTGGAATTCCCACTCTCTCACGGAATACCAGGGATCAACCTCGCCAGACATATGGAATCCCTGGCTGCAGCATTGTCTCAGGGTTTCGCCTCTTTCCACGCTTATGGCTTCCATGGCTTCAGCTGGCGACACCCCCGCAACCGACCGATGCTGTTCAAAACATTCATCATATTAACGGGTACATATTGCCTGAACATTATTGCCTAGGCTCCGCTTATATGGAAGGATGCGCTGGACCCGTTCGAGCGCTACAACTCAGCACTCATCCAAGCAGCAGCCATCATCACGGGCACTAAATACCCTAGGTTTCTCAAACATCAAACAAGCTTACTTCACTTTCGTGGCATGCTCCCCGCGCGACCATTCGCGGACTATCTCGGAGATTGTCAGGGAATACAAATCGACTCAATGGCCAGCACAAAACTCCTCACTTTTTGACGCAACCCGCCTAGGCCCACGACAAACCATCACTGCGCTTCCTGTACCGTATCTATGCTCACCTGAAAACTGTACACAAAATGCGTCGTCTTCGAGGGAAGCCATCACTGTTCTAGCTATTTGCTGAGTTTATGCCAATGAAGTGGATACATCAACACTTATCGTCTGCTACTAATGAAGGCCTGGTCAAGATAAAACAGTCTAATCTAACTATAGATGAGTACTGAGTATGGACCAGCATTCGCTTGATCATGTGCAAATATGATACTGTTGCAACGGCTGTTTTTTTTTCAGCCGTCCTCAGATGCAACGTACCCAACGCCTAATTTTAGTTCAATGATGAAGCAGACACGATTCGCGGCCATCAGAGATTGCTTAACGTTACGACATGGAACACGTGATAGTATGGATGGCGGATGGAAGATACGTAGTATGATTGAGGAGTTTATCAAAAAAAAATATGCAAGCTGTATTTTCGCCAGGATGGAAGATGTGCGTGGATGAATCAATGTGTCCTTGGGACGTGTATACCAGCTACGCTAACTGTAATTGTCCGAGGAAGCCGTGGCCTTTTGGCAGCGAGTTCAAAACAGTAGCGTGCTGTTCTACCTATATCGTCTTGTAGGTTTCGGTCTATAAGGAGATATTAACGTCTTAGAATAAATAAACGCTTAAGTTAAGTCTAATTATGTTAAAGTTCAAAAATAAATAAAATAAATGAGTCTTTTAGTAAAGTTAGGTATGCCTGGTAAAAACAGCAATACCCTGATGGATTGTGAGGCTGAGACATTGCCTATATATAATCCTCTCAGTACTGTTTTCGCCGAAGAGATTTTATCTAGTGTTTCGTTGTCGCTCTATTAGAAACTATGGTATGTTTCGTTGGGGTGAATCCGAGAGACTCATAAAATTCTATCTTTAGAAAAGAAGAAGAAACCTAGGTTTTTTTATCGTATAATACACCTCTGGGTGCTAAGTCTGATGCGTCCGTTGCTACTTCAAAAGGCACGCCATCGACTGGTCCTTGTACCACAGGGGCTTGTTGGACTGCGTGCTTGAGCGCTTTAAAAGCGACATCACACTCTTTGGTTCATAAGTCTCCTAGTTTACCTTTATGACATCTTAAGTGTCCAAAGGGTTTAAGATAATCAGCTAAGTGTGATACTCCATCGGAGAAGAAGTTTACAAATCCACACATGCTATTTACATCTCTTCCTGTAGTTGGTGTACGCCAATTTAAAAGGTGTTCCACCTTACCGGGGTCGATCACTATACCTTCCCCAGAAATACGATAGCCTAAGAGCTGTATTTTTTCTCGTTAATCTTGGAAGTTTTGTTCGTTGAGTCTCTTAAGGACTCGTCTGACAATGCGGCATGTTCGCCCTTAGTCTTAGAAACAATGACTATGTCATCTATGTAGACTTACACGTTAGGCATGTCTGCAAACATTTCCTCTATTACTTGTGGGGGAAATGCTGGTAAGGGGTGCAACCCGAAAGGTGATCTTCTAAACCTGTATTGTTTACCCTTCCTGGTAAAAATCAAGTACTTACGATGGGATTCATAAATTTGCATTGGATGATACCCCTGTGTTAGGTCTATGGATGTAAACACCGTAGCATCTTCCATTCGTCTCAGTAACTCGTTTATACGAGGGAGATGAAAACTATGAGTCGGCAATAATTTATTTATTGGGCTCATATCTAGACATACTCTGACTTTCTTAAATGTTCCGTCAGAGTTGTGTTGATCAACTGCCAATAATGCTAAGTTAACTGGCGTTTGTTTGTAATTGATTTCGATTACCCCATCGGATAACCATTTCTGTTGTTGCAAGACTTAGTGTGATAGCCATTGGTCGTCTCGCACTTGTCACACTTCGTAAGAAAGTGTGTACAGTTGGGTGCATGTCTTCCGTCCCAATAGCCGTTAGAGGTCAATTGATACATGTCATACCCACACTGTGCGTTGGCACATTTCTTAATCTTCTTATATGGAGGTTCTGCGCGTGCCCGTTTATTGGGTCGCGTTGATTGATTAAAGTCGCGAGCACGTGTCTGGTTAGGACGCGTCTGATGAGGCTTATCATCTGACGTCTGGCGTGAGAGGTATCCTTGATCAAGGAGCTCGCGCGGCTTCTTATTTACCGCCTGTCCCTTCGAAGTTACTCGTTGTGCGGGGTAAAGAGTGAATACAGTGTCGTAAAACTGTTCCCACGTAAGTCGGGATAGATAAAACTTTGTTTCATGTCCCTTGTCACGAGCCTCAATTGCGTACTTACGTCACAACTCAGTGTAAAGACTTTCACGGTCGTTGCTCCCTATGTTCTTACAAAAAAAATGCATAACCAGGAACTCGTACCATCGCTGAGCCTTGTCCTTTGCTATATCTGGACGTTTAAGGTGAGCATCAAGTTTCAGAATGTAACTCTGAATCGGAGTATTCTCAACAGGTTCAGTTGAGATGTAACTCGGTCCTGGACTGCGCATGTCCTTGCTTTATTGTAAGATTCGGTCTATCAAGGCGATATTAACGCCTTAGAGTAATTAAACGCGTAGGTAAAATCTAAGTATCGTGAAATTCAAAGTAAATAAACGAAATGAGACTTTTAGTAAAGTTAGGTATGCCTCGTGAAAAAGAAAAACTCTGAGGGATTGTGAGGCTGAGACATTGCCTATATATAATCCTCTCAGTACTGATTTCACCGAAGAGATTTTTTTTAGTGTTTCATTGTCGCTCTATTAGAAACTATGGTATATTTCGTTGGGGCGAAGCCGAGAGATTCATAAAATCCTATCTTTAGAAAAAAAGAAATGAAAAAAAAATTGAAAAATACTCTTCATGTCATTAGTTATTGCATTAACCAAGAACTTGCCACTTATCAAGAATTACTGACTTGCCATCATCAGACTGGCACATCTGGTTGGCTGAACGGAGGATAAACTAGGTAACGTTAATAGTCCCTAGAAACCTATATTCGGTTGAGCCATTTCGCTACCGAAGTATTCAGATATATATAAAAATGGAAAATAAATATAGTTCTATTAATAGAACTAGACCAAATCTTCTGTTTGGTATTTTACTGGGGCCTTTTACTGGCCTTGTCCAAATATCTGATATGTAAAATGGAAAAGGTATTAATTAATAAAACCGTTAAAACCCATTTAGGAAACTTAAGTTCCTTGTACTATTAAGAGTACGTTAATAGTATACGTACTGTTTAAGAGTACGTTTATAACATAGAGTCTAATGTGGAGACCCGGCTATTACACAGCCCCTCCCCCAACTTTGAGACCCATGAGAA
>NW_014039931.1:37619-39232 GCF_001186125.1 Sphaeroforma arctica JP610
AAATCTTTACTCCGTAATGGGCAGCACAACGTGATGGTGTTTTATGTATATGAACATAATTTAATAGCTGGGCAATTAGTTGCCATGGTGGATTAGCCCACGCATTATGTTTGGAGAGGTCTATTTGAAAGGCGTCTCCCAAAGGATGATTTAAAGTCCTGTATTTCGATAGTTCTGCATTATGATGTGCAGCAAACATATTTATGGTATGTGGCCCAAATATCTTTTGAGCCAGTTCAAACCACCTGGGGTTACATTCCCAGTCAGTGTCTAGTAACTCACGTATGGATTTATTAAAGTCCGGTACGAAGCGTGATAACATATCCGGTAAATGGTTATGTATTCCTCAGAAGGGGTCCATTTGGTTGTTCCAATGTGACCTATACGACATATTATAGTATGTCTCCAGGGCGTCTTCTGGACGGCTCGGATACCCTGATATAGGAAAGAACCTACTTCTCTATCTAAATATATTGGCTCGCATTGTATCATGCTTATCAATTTATTGAGCCATGGATCTTTACTTCGTAATGGGCAGCACAACGTGATGGTAGTTTTATGTATATGAACATAATTTAATAGCTGGGCAATTAGTTGCCTTGGTGGATTAGCCCACGCATTATGTTTGGAGAGGTCTATTTGAAAGGCGTCTCCCAAAGGATGATTTAAAGTCCTGTATTTCAATAGTTGTGCAATATAATGTGCAGCAAACATATCTATGTTATGAGGCCCAAATATCTTTTGAGCCAGTTCAAACCACCCGGGGTTACATTTCCAGTCAGTGGCTAGTAACTCACGTACGGATTTATTAAAGTCCGGTACGAAGCGTGATAACATATCCGATATATATTTATGTATTCCGGGCAGATGTTTTATATCAATATGAAACTTTGATATTGTATCATGCCTACGACTCAGTAATTGTGAGTCGGGTTTCATCTCTTTCATATATTGAAGAGATTTCTGATCACACATCAGCGTAAATGCTGTTCCGTATAAGTAATCTCGGAAGTGTGGTAGAGCTGCCACTATGGCTAATAGCTCTTGTTTAACAGTTAGGTAATTCAATTGTGAAGCATTCATTGCTCGACTAAAGAATTGTATATATCTAGGTTTGTATCTATAATATGATATAATACTCCTCCTAGGGCTAAGTCGGAGGCTCCGTTGCTATTTCAAACGGTACGCCATCGACAGGTCCTTGTACAACAGGAGCTTGTTGGACAGCATGCTTGAGCGCTTTTTGTAAACACTTTCTTACAAAATGCGATAAATGTGAGAAGACCAATGGCTACCACACTAAATCGTGTAACGTCAGACCCGACATTAAGTTGGACTGACGATACTACCGGGTACAATCGTTACACAGACAATACAACGACTCTTTAGATGTGCGTGTAATAATCCCTATATATTGCAATGGAAATAAAATCCTTGTGTTGATTGATCCTGGTTCAGAAATTTCATGTATATCCGATCGCTTTGTATTAATGAAAGATATCGAAAAGAGAGCACAAACAACTCATCTCATTTTAGCTGATGATAAAACTGCTAAGTGTGATACCATGGCCATAGATGTTAAAAATCTCCCTGGCCGAATGATACTAATATCA
>NW_014039931.1:39252-41587 GCF_001186125.1 Sphaeroforma arctica JP610
ATCAATCAGACGATAACTGTCTGAAACCATATAAGCCCCCGTCAGACACAGTCAAAGCATCAATACCCGACTTTGCGAACAAAATCATGGATCTGATTTTAGTAAATAAGAAGATAAAGATCACAGATTGGGCAAAATTACGTTTTAACGACGGATATGTCAGCCTTGACTTAACCAAGGTGGACTTTACACAGTTGAAGTGGCCCTCAAGGAACTATGTATCCTGGAAGCACGAGGCTGTGGTAAAAGAACAAGTTGAGAAATGGTTAGCAGATGAAGTGATAGAAATTAGCTATCAACAGACGCCAGCTAACTTGGCACTGCTAGCCGTAGACCAACATAACTCTGACGGATCGTTTAAGAAAGTCAGAGAATGTTTAGATATGAGTCCAATAAATAAATTATTGCCGACTCATAGCTTTCACTACCTCGTATTAACGAGCTACTACGAAGGATGGAAGGTGCTACAGTATCTAAAACTGTAAACCTTACACAAGGATACCATCAAATGCAGGTATATGAAGCACATCGTAAATACTTTAGTTTTATGTGGATAGGTAAACAATACCGGTTCAGAGGTGCACCTTTCGGGTTACACTCTTTACCAGCAATCTTCCAACAAGTAATGGAAGAAATGTTTACAAGCATGCCTAACGTGCAAGTCTAGCTAGATGACATAGTCATCTTTTCTAAGACTAAGGGCGAACATGCCGCATTAGTCAGACGAGTCCTTAAGAGACTCATCGAACAAAACTTCAAAATTAACGAGAAGAAATGTCACTTCGCCATGAGCGAAATACAGCTCTTAGGCTACCGTATTTCTGGGGAAGGTATCAAAATCGACCCCGGTAAGGTAGCACACCTGTTAGATTGGCGAACACCAACTACAGGAAGAGATGTTAACAGCATTTAAACTTTTTGGACACTTAAGATGTCATAAAGGCAAACTAGGAGACTTGCGGACTAAAGAGTGTGATGACGCATTTAAAGCGCTCAAACACGCAGTCCAACAAGCCCCAGTTGTACAAGGGCCAGTTGATGGCGTGCCGTTTAAAATAGCAACGGACGCCTCCGACTTAGCCTTAGGAGGAGCATTATATCAGGTTATAAATGACAAACCTAGATATATACAATTCTTTAGTCGAGAAATGAATGCTTCACAATTGAATTATCCAACTGTTAAACAAGAGCTATTAGCCATAGTGACAGCTCTACCACACTTCCGAGATTACTTATACGGAACAGCATTTACGCGGACGTGTGATCAGAAATCCCTTCAATATATGAAAGAGATGAGACCCGACTCACAATTATTGAGTCGCTGGCATGATACAATATCATAGTTTCATTTTAATATAAAACATCTGCCAGGAATACATGACTATTTATATGTTATCACGCTTTGTAGCGGACTTTAATAAATCCGTACGTGAGTTACTAGCCACTGACTGGAAGTGTAATCCCAGGTGGTTTGAACTGGCTCAAAAGATATTTGGGCCACATACCATATATATGTTTGCTGCACATCATAATGCACAACTATCAAAATACAGGACTTTAAATCATCCTTTGGGAGACGCCTTTCAAATAGACCTTTCCAAACATAATGCGTGGGCTAATCCACCATGGCAGTTAATTGCTAAGCTATTAAATTATGTTCATATACATAAAGCTACCATCACGCTGTGCTGCCCATTACGGAGTGAAGATCCATGGCTCAATAAATTGATAAGCATGATACAATGTGAGCCAATATATTTAGATAGGAAAGCAGATACATTCCTATATCAGGGTACCCAAGCCGTCCAGAAGACGCCCTCGAGACATACTAAAATATGTCGTATAGGTCCCATTGGAACAACCAAATGAACCCATTCTGAGACCTTCCTTAACAAGGTCAAAGAATCAGAGATTCCACTTTTTACTAGATTGAACGTTAAGCAGTTCAAAGGCAACACAGCACCTGAAGTCTGTGCACAAGAGATACAATCTACTAATGACACTGTTAAGAAGCGTCAGTCTCTAGCTGGGACTCTGTTTAATAACATAAAGTCCAAGCCTGAGGTCTTTCAAACCATATTTTTAAAGGGATTAGTGAAAGACAATCCTGAATCGTATACACATATAATGCGACTATGTAATAAGTCAGGTGTATTTAACGGAATTGAGCGCACTTATGACACTCATGCGAAAGGACAGGAGTCTGGAAACACTACAGACTTAGAGACCACGCAAGTGGGTTCTCAACACCCTACTGTAGAAATACGGCCTCCGGTCAGTCTAAAATATCAAGATCAATTGAGATAATACATTGGTTTTTATTTGTATTTTAAAT
>NW_014039931.1:41607-54739 GCF_001186125.1 Sphaeroforma arctica JP610
GTCATGAACACTTAGTACTTCTAGTGAAAATTATTCAATAAAGAACAGGTAGAGGTACGCCCTGTGTGATCGTGGATATTTAGGCTTTTAACAAGAGGCAGTCCCGATCATTCTTACACAAGCTACCACTGCTAAATCCTAACTGACTAAATTGTATTTTAGTTTAATATAGTTTGAAACCTAGTAATTTCCCTCGAAGTTTACACTACCTTTATTCTGGAGGAGCATAATGATAAAAACATTCTTGCTTGACTGACGCAATACCATAAGCTGAAGAACCAGAACATAGTAGACGCACTTAAAGATGCTAAGCGAAATGGGATCGCGCACCCTAAGCTGGCAACTTTAGTTGACAGAGTATATCAGTCATATACAGACTGTGATCCCAATCAGATCAAGCGCTATGGGTTCGCACCGCTTAAGAGTGTGACTAAAGATGTTTCATGGCGCAGGGTCTTCATTGATCTGGTTGACCTGACCACGTCCGACCACACAGGCGACCGTTATGTATGCCACTTCTTTGACGTGGCGTCACGGTTAAACTTGCTCTATCCATTAAAGGATAAGAGTACGCAGACCGTGGCAGAACTATGTTGCCAAGTCTTTGCTGACCACGGGTGGCCGGGTATTATGTGCACTGATAACGGTAGTGAGTTCTGCGATGACGTAATGTAATCGCTAGTACTCTTATCAGGCATATGCCAAAAGATAGGTGTAAAAACCCTTTTTACATATCAGATATTTGGACGAGGCTATTAAAAGGCCTCAGTTAAATAACAAACATAAAGAGTTGGTCTAGTTCTATTAATAGTACTTTATTTACTTTCCAACTATATTTATATCTGAATATTTTGGTAGCGAGATGGCTCAACTGAATATAGATATCTAGGGACTATTAACGTTATCTAGTTAATCCTCCGATCAGCCAACCAGATGTGCCAATCTGATGGAGGCTAAGTCGGAAATTCTTGATAACTGGCATGTTATTGGTTAATGCAATAACTAATGACATGAAGTGTATTTTTCAATTTTTTTTTCATTTCTTTTTTTCTAAAGATAGGATTTTATGAGTCTCTCGGATTCGCCCCAGTGAAACATACCATAGTTTCTCATAGAGCGACAACAAAACACTAAATAAAATCCCTTCAGCGGAAACAGTACTGAGAGGATTATATATAGGCAATCTCAGTCTCACAATCCCTCAGAGTATTGCTGGTTTCACGAGGCATACCTAATTATACTAAATGTCTTATTTCGGTTGTTTACTTTGATATTTTCACGATACTTAGAATTTACGTACAGTTCATTTATTCTAAGACGTTAATATCGCCTGAGAGACCGAATTTTACACTGCTTAAGAGTAAGTTTATAACATAGAATCTAATGTGGAGGGCCGGCTAATACACGGCTAACTCAGTGTTTTCAGTCGTTAGCTTACTTGTGCGCATTGGCTAAGTGGTCTCGGACGTAGATTATGGTTTGTTACTTGAGCTTGCCTCCTCTTCTGGTTCCGGTGTCCGGTGTAAATACCCTCTGAGATTCTTCTTTGTCCTCTATAATTGGGGACTTTTCTTTCTGAGTTTAGTCAGAAGAAGTGGTTGGGGCGTCTTAAGACGTGGCCCTTGTCTCCCGTCTTGGCTTCGGAAATATGAACTTCGAAGTTAAGGCAATAGTTGGCCCTCGGGCTCTATCTGCAGGAGTAGTCTCCTTAATCGGAGTGGCTACATCCTTATCCGAAGCATTATCCTTACTATTATTGTCGGAGACAAGTGCTTCAGCTATGGCGCGGTTAAACGAATCGGTAGCAGCGGTGGCATCTGCAGCAGCAGTAGCTGCGGCCTTGCGTTTCTTTGCAGATGTTGCCTTTCTTAGTCAATTTTCAGCCGTCCTCAGATGCAACGTACCCAACGCCTAATTTTAGTTCAATGATGAAGCAGACACGATTCACGGTCATCAGAGATTGCTTAACGTTACGACATGGAACACGTGATAGTATGGATGTCGGATGGGAGATACCTAGTATGATTGAAGAGTTTAACAAAATCATGCCAGCTGTATTTTCGCCAGGATGGAAGATATGCGTGGATGAAACAATGTGTCCTTGGGACGTGTATACTGGCTACGCTAACTGAAATTGTCTAAAGAGGCCGTGACCTTTTGGTAACGAGTTCAAAACAGTAGCGTGCTGGTCTGCCTATATCGTCTTGTAAGTTTCTGTCTATTAAGGCGATATTAACACCTTAGAATAAATAATCGCTTAAGCTAATGAGTCACCGACTAGCCTTCATCAGACTGACGCATCTGGTTGGTTGAATGGAGGGTAAACTAAGCAACGCTAATAGTCCTTAGTTTTGGCAACGAGTTCAAGACAGTAGCGTGATGGTCTACCTATATCGTCTTGTAAGCTTCTGTCTATTAAGGCGATATTAACGCCCTAGAATAAATAATCGCTTAAGCTAATGAGTCACCGACTAGCCTTCATCAGACTGGCACATCTGGTTGGCTGAATGGATTGTAAACTAAGCAACGCTAATAGTCCTTAGAAACCTATGTTCGGTTGAGCCATCTCGCTACCGAAGTATTCAGATATAAATGGATTTGGAAGTCAACAGTTCTATTAATAGAACTAGTCCAAATCATATCTTCTGCATTTTTTTCTGACCTTTTAGTGGCCTTATCCTAATATCTGATATGTAAAATGGAAAAGTTTTTTTAAAATTAATAAAAACTGTTAAAAACCATTGTAGGAAATGTTTACGGACTATTAAAAGTACGTCTATATACAAGATTCTAACGTGGAAGCTCGGCTATTACAGTCTTCACTTTAAATTTGGTGGAGGGTTTGTTATATTAGTCACTTGAAACTATTGATGTGACGCATACCATGCGCTTTGAAATTTGATAATTTTACTTATACAATATTTTTTTGAATGAGATGTTTGTAAGTGGGTTTTATGGTAACCTATAAAATAGTGTATACAATGAATACAATAGCTCTACTGAAAGGTATTGACATATAAACAGCATGCAATAAAGTGCTTGTCTATAGGTGTACTAGAATTGAAGCTATGTGTGATTGAAATATGTGACTAATTCGCAAATATCAAAATGCCGATTTCGGCACTTTTGCGCGCTAAGGTGTGACCAACAAAGTTGGTTTTATGGATGGTTAGACTATGATTCTAACGCAGTTTTTCGAGAGCAATCGAATTCGTGTCCGATGTTTCGTATCTTATTGGCAAATTTTTCACTGAAGTATCCAGAAGGTTATGCCTTCTCTGAGACTCTTTGAGTGTTTGACCTTTTGGTTTGCTTTAGATTAGAAAAAAAAAGTATTTAGACAAACTTTACTGACAATTTTTACTATTGTTTTAAAAACAAAAAAAACAATTATTGGAGTAAAAAAAATTCTGAACCGACGATTTTATATATATATTGTTATTACCAACAACAACAAAATTGAAAAAAAAGCAAAACTATTTATAAAAAATCGTTTCTGTTTAAATTTGTTTCATTTAAAAAACGAAAAGCGAAAATAGCAACCTTGCAAGTCGCAAGTCGCAAGTCTGCAACCACAATCGACAGGCTACAACGTGCACAGGCCACAGGGCAGTGGGTACAGGGCACAGGGCCACAGGCCCACCCACAGGGGTGACACACAGACCACAGACAGGGAATCAACCGATGCGGGGAAAGAATAAAAATACGAATACACCTTCATAAGAAGTAAGGGAGACTCAAGAGAAGATGCAAAAGCCAAAAAAATAATATATAACAAAAATACTCCGATAAACAATTCTGAATATTACTCTTAGTTCGGATGTGCTACTTTGTTTTTAGGGTCCCCCCCACGGCCCCACCCCTGGATTTTTTTGTTGATTTTGGTGCACTTTGGACATTTAAGTTTTTGTACACCTATAGCTTATAGGTACATTATACATTATAGTTTTTTTTATACAAATTGGCTGTGTAAATATTTATGGAAAAGGTTGGTACCCTACTTTCTCTCTCTAGAGAGAATAACAGAGAAAATATTTACACTAAAAGTACAGTCCCAAAATAGTAAATATCCTTTGTAAATATCAAACAAAATAATTATGTTTCAATTACGACAATTCCAGGGTTTGAGCATGTATCAGGAACTAGGTCAAAACTAAGGTTCAATGTTAATTTCTAATTTGTAAAGTCCAACCCCCCCGGTCCCCCCCCCCTCCTTCTTTATTTTGGGCCCTAAATAAACATAAATCAAAGTAACACATCCGAACCACCATATTATTTAAAAATAAATATATCAAATACGCAAGCGGCGAGTCGCGCGTGAATTGTATGATAGCGGACAGTCGCACAGTCAGACTACCAGTAGTGCGTATAGTTTTATACGCTCGGTGAGGCCAGAGCGTGCTATTTATGTGATCACTGTGACTCTACTTTTCGCAAGAAGAGAGAGAAAGAGAGTAGAAAAGAGAGTAATAGTGAAATTATTTCAATTTGAAAATGGTTTTAGTGGAGTCAAAGAGTACAAGCTCTTTCCATTTTTTCTTGCTATATATACTTCAGTTTTCTAACTGGTTTTATTTACAAGTTTGCGTGTAATTCGGTTGTACTTGCGAGAGTAAAGACTAATGGTAAGCACAATACAAAAGAATGGAAAATGATAGAATAAGTTTGTTCGAATAATTTGATTCATATAGTTCCTAATATATTCAGAAAAAAATTATACTAAAAAAGTGAAAAAGATAATCAATAGATCAATCAAAGCAATTAGATTTATATATTTCTGGGTTTTAAACCTATCAAATTTGAATCATTTCAGAATTAAATATTGTTTGAAAGACATGAGACTATCAATGGTTCAATAAAACCTTTTACATTTATAGTTTTGGGAATAGTAATCCAATTAAAAACCCTGTATACAAATACACAAGTCACAAAAACAGAAACAGGATTGTACTTTCGTGGGAAAAATATGCAAACGCCGTACTATTTTTATTTAACGATAAATTATCGGCATACTCTAACAACCTTTTTCAGTGGAGTAGTCGATATTCTGTATCTGGATTTGTTGCTCATGATATATGGCTCGTATATAAAGAAACTGTAAGGGGTATAAAACATAGCCTTCTAAATTATACCTCTAGCTCTAGAGAGAAGGCTATGTATAAAAAGCCTACTAAACAAGTCTGACAAGATTGTTTGTGATTTTTTGAAACATCAATATAATTCGTGCTTAGTTTTTTTATTAAAAACATTATACTTTTGAAATGAAATAGTATTGCAACAACGTAAAAAGAAGAACATTCATCACTCAATATACTCCCTACTGAAAATCAAAATCAAGTGAGCTTTTACCCTTTTGTTCTACATGAGATTTCTGTTCTCATTGAGCTCACCTTACTGAGAGTCTGAGAGTAGTATTATAAATAGAGAGAAAGTTGAGAAATTGAAATATAAAGATTGATTTGTTATTTTGAAAATTATTATTTGAACTTATGAGTATCCAAAAACGATCTTTTGGACATATTGTGGCCCTATGTTTTTATTACCTTTTAGAGACAATTATAATTAAAATGAAACTTTTAGGCATTCTGTGAGAAGTCCCAGAATCCCGATTGTGAAACGTCATTTTGACCGTACAAGAGATTTCTATTCTAAGGTCCGTTGTGACCCCCTTTCCTTTTTTAAACTTCACTGCTGTGCAGGTGCACCATATAACTTTTGTTTTGTTTTTGATTGTTGTTACAAAACTAGGACCAAATTGTTATTTTTTAGGCTATGACCAAATTAAAAATAAATAAATACTTTTCTGTTTCTATAACATCCAAAATCCTTATCACCTGTTGTATCTTGTTTTGTTTTTGAAAAAAAGGGCCTGAATGGCTGTATAATTTAGAGCGCTGTGGAATGGCCTTTTTAAAAAAAAAGGCTGGAGGCCTGAGGCTTAGGGCTGAGGCCCAGGGGCTAGGGCCGAGGCCTGATGAGTGACTGAGTCCCTAAAACCCTGACACCTGAGGCCTTGTTCGCATTTTTCAAAACTAAAACTCTCAGGGCGTCTATTTATTACTCTCTCTATTAGTATTTACTATAGTAGCGACAAAGAGAGATTAGAGAGACTAGAGAGACTAGAGAGACTAGAGAGACTAGAGAGACTAGTGAGACTAGAGAGACTAGAGAGACTAGTGAGACTAGTGAGACTAGCAAGACTAGAGAGACTAGTGAGACTAGAGAGACTAGATAGACTAGAGAGACTAGAGAGACTAGAGAGACTAGCGAGACTAGTGAGACTAGTGAGACTAGAGAGACTAGTGAGACTAGAGGGAGCCTTTCTCTCTCTCTCTCTGAGTAATATTCTGTTTTGAAAAAAATAGAAAATATTCATTGTCTTTTTTTGTTGGTTTAAAAAAATATATAACTACGTATGTACTATGTAAATAAAAAAAACCCACACACTATACACACACTATACAGCAAAATACAAAATTAACAATAAATTTACTTATTTTAAAAAAAGAATAAAATAGAAGGACTCTTTTTCTTGAGACTTTCAGTATTTTCTTGTTGTTAATTATTGATTTGTATTAAAAAAAAAAAAGGGTTATAAATTGAAAAATGATATTTTAAAAATATTAATAATAGACGCGTCACGATATTTATAGATGATAATAAACAAAAAAAACAATATTATATACATATGTAAAAAATAAATAATAAATACATATTTTACGATGCGATCCACAAGGTATATTTTAAGAAAAATAACCCCTCAAGTCCGCATAAGAGAACAATGAGGATGCGTCAAATTTTTGTTACGAAAATTCAGAGTCTCACAGTGAGTCTCTAAAAAAAAATACTACTGTTCACTGTTGTGAAGAAACTCATTTTTAATCGGAGTAAAGTGTACATGGACAGCGGACGCAACTATTTTAAGTACATTTTAATTGGTCCCAACGGTCAAATAAGACAGTGCCATACTATGTGTAGTATTTTTTAATACCCCAAAGTGCGAGAGATAGCCCGATAGTCCGTAGAGGGGAGAGAGAAGTGCGGTGGCCTGGTGGGGGATGTATATAAAATTTATAAATATATATAAAGTCGGTGAACAACGGAGTCTGCGAATCAGTAACTTACTGCAGTCATATGTGCCGCAACTCGGAATGAATTAAATATTGAAATGTAAACCATCACCACAAACAAAAGGAAACAGCACATGAACTTACAAATATAACAGTAACATGGCGGAATCGTCAAAGTACAATGAGTACAATTGCGCCGTATGTGGGGCGAGAGCCCAACTAATTTGCTCATGTCTGCAGAGGCGTTATTGCACCATAGAATGCCAGGTAAGCCAATTCGTTCTTTAAATATGCCGCCAGAATTACCGATACCGAGTATTTGTGCACTATAAGGTGCGCTGCGCCGCGTCACTTCTTTTGTTTTGAATGTATCTATGTATGTTTTCTGCCGTCTCTGTGTAAAATATGTCAGATTTCTTGGCATACATATGCTAATCGTCATAACCGAGTTGCTACACTACTAAGTAGCCTTTTTTACCTCTAGTTTATACTAGTAACAAATGGTCTGCATCTTTGTATATCATTGATTCTATATAGGTATATTGAGCCATTTTTGTGCATAAGTGTTTTCAACATTCATCACTCTATAAACACCCAAGAAGCCAAAGTTTTACGAGTTACGAATTCTAGCGCGTTTTACTTACTTCAATCTGACACCCGTGCTATCATTAAGCAAAATAACGTAAATGCAGAGAGAACAAATTGTTGTTTTCCAAGGCAACATTTCCCTTTCTACTTGCCCTTGCTATTCCAGGGTTACTCATTATTGTATACCTTGTACTATTATCACAGATTCATGATTGGCATAATAGTGGGCACTACGCCACATGCATGAGAGATAGTACCTCCAGGTATCCATCCAGGAAGCGAGTCCATCTAAATTCATCAAGGACTGCAGCAAGTGTTCCAGGGAGTGATAATCTCGTAGATAATTGCCAGCTTAGCAATCCAAGAAAATGCCAGCCTGGAGCGAATGGGGAATACAAAATGCAGCACCCAATAGTCCAACAACAGCACCAGCAACCAGTACGGATGAGATCTTCGGTATGCCCGGATGATACAGAAATATACAATGTGCAGGACTCTGAGCGTGGTGGCGAGATCGACAATGTCCAATCCCGACAAGCACGGCAACCGGAAGGAGGACAAAAGCAAACTGGACCTGTTTCAACTTTTGCTGGACGGCCTTTTGGGAGCTCACCTGCAATACGACAAGGGCAGTCGTCGGATCATTGTGGGCAGCGACAGTCTCTGAATATCTCAGCTCAGTTGACTAGCGAAAGGACAAGTGCTGCGATTCACCAGCATCCATACGAGCACACTCCCGAATGGTGTTCACAAGTGCATCATAAAGGTCAGATTAGAAGTCAGAGTTCATATCATAATCTACAACAAACACAATCTCAACCACCTCAGGCAGCTCCCAACAGACAAAATTCCAATGGTTATAGTGGGGGTCACTTACACACAGGACACAATCATGTTCAGCGGCATCATAGCATGGGTCAACAACAGAAGCGAGAGGTGATGTCACTCAATCAGGATCAGGTCCAGGCATACGCTCAGCAGAACTTCGCTCAACCAGAACATATGCACTCGAACCCACATCAGCACAGACAACGGACCTTTCATCACGCACCAATGCGACAGCGCCAACGTGTACCTCATGTTCCACTGTCTGTCTCAGTATCTGAGAAACCGATGCAGAAGCGCAAGGTTGCGCCCACTAGCTCTTCTGAGCAGAGCTCATCAGAGTCATTTGATGATGTACGTCCGCACCAAACACAGTACGCTGCTACTGGCGTTGTTGGGGCAAACATGCCACGCCACCTACAGTTTAAACGTGGAATAGAACATAGGGAAAATGAATTTTCTAGGCATGTTGGCACTACTGACGCTGTGTTAGATCAAAGGGGCAGTACTCGAACTGGAACGCTACCGTGTAGCTGTGGCCAAAGCAATGGCACGGGTCTACAACAGTCCATACACATGATACCGAACTCGAACGGTCACAACATGTGTTCAACTGAGCAAGTACCCTTACGACAGAGTGAAGGTGATGGAGCTAATTGCAGAATTATAGGTGGTAGCATAAGCACTGAAGTGCCAAGTGGTTCGGGTTCAGGTTCAGGCTCAGGCAACGATAATAATAATGAACATGCTTCGAGCCAAGTAAAATTTCAGAGATTGAATGGTCCACACAAAATTCAAGAGACTTCGAATCAACAGCGGAGTGAATCGAGTGGAATGCCTGGGGATGTGAACAGCCAAACGCAGGCCATGAAACTTCAAGCCAATGCAGGTAGCGGGATGAATCCAAATCTTTATTTTGGTGGAAATGGTGGTGGCTCTAGTACTGAACGACAGAGCGGGTCAAATGGAAGCAACAGTGACGAGCAAGAGCGTACCAATACACAGCCCCGAGTAACGAGCATGGGAAACTACTTTATGCAGACTTTGAGTAGAGATGCGCGAGTTAGCGAAGAGCAGACTGCATCTGCAGGCAGTAACAGTGAAGAACAAAAGATACAGACATGCCAACATAATTTGGCGTACAATCGACAGCAAACATGTACCTGTAATCATTCAATGAATACTCAGCCAAAATCCAATACGGAGAGTATGCAGCACGAGATGGTCATGGGGATGGACAGCTCTGCGCAGCGTACGGGTTCAGCAAGGCAAGAAGTACAGCAGTGGCAGGCTTCATCTTCTAATCGTGGAGGAGGGGCATTTCCCATACGTACTGGGTTTACTGCCAAGGATGATGCTAGTGGACAGCTAGACGTCCAGAGACAACCGGCGCGGACCAAAAGGCGATCTCCGGGACCTGATCAACCAACTCATGATCATGATCAGGTTCATCATCAGCAATGTCACGTTCAGTCTCACATTCAACAGTTCCGCTTTCCGGATATGTTTGTCTCAACGGCATCAGATGGACGTAGTGGTGAGAGCCAGCAAACTCTCCATGGTGGAAAGGGCGAGTGTGCCAGGGGACCGTTTGCACCACTTCATAATAGTGAACCTAAAACAGCTGGTCCGAATGCCACTGCGAATAGCAACAGTGTGAATACTTTGCAAGGCGATAGAGCCATGTTACCTAACCAAGACTTGTTCCAGGAGATGTATCAGCATCGTCAACATCATAATGAATGTCAATGTCAACAACAAGAACAACATCAGCATCAACATCAACAACATCAAGAACAACATCAACATCAACATCAACAACATCAACATCAACAGCTTCATCGAGGTATAAATCAAGTGATGTCTCGGCCCCCGCCACGTGCTATCTCTGCCCCCGGCGCTGCCGGCGGCAGGGATATTTCAAGATCGGACTCTACAAATTCGGATAGTTTTGAATCTGGTTGGAGTGCGAGTATCGAGATGGGATACAACCCGACAAGCAGCGGCAATTTAAACCAGCAGATGGGACCTAGCCAGAGCCAAATCAAATTTGCCGGAGGGCCGCAGGAGCGCCAACATGTCATTATGTATCACGGATCTGTGCCGAATGGAACTAGGATTGCAAACGGGAATAAAACAGCGAGTGTATATGCAAACAATACGCAAGAGCGAGCTCGGGATGGAGATTTCACAGACTTGCAAACGACCAGTCAAGGCAGTACATCCGAGGAGGGACTGAGTTCTTCTGAAGATGGTTTCAAATTACAGTCTGAACTGCAGCAGCAGGCGCAAAATCAGAACCAGCAACAATCTCAATCTCAATCTCAATCTCGAAATATGGTTCTTGATGGCAATGGTGGCGCACATGTGGGACATCAAGCGCAACAACGTGAGGGGTTAAGTAGTGGTACCTGTGTGCCCATCCCAAATGACAATTTGAACACAGCTGTTGAGTCGCACGAGGTATCAAATCGTGGCGAAGCTCATTTACAAACTAACAACGGCCAGAATATTTGCTTGTCAGCGTCGATGGATCCATCGCAAAGGACTAGGAATATGTATAACAATTCAGCAACTGTTCAGGAGCAACAGTTGTCCCAGGAGGCTTCTATGCACCAGCATTATCAGCCTCAACAACAGCGTCATCAAGAACAGCGACGCCAGCAACATCAGAATGTCAATCAGAGAGGAGCTCATGGTCCCCCGCCACCTGCCGCGGCCGTCGATGGCGGCGGTGGTGGTGGGAATATGTCGAGTTCTGATGTCACTAACTCGGACACTTTCGAATCTAGTTCAAGTGGGAGCGCGAGCATGCAATACAACACTGAGACTAGCGGAAATCGTGATCAACAGTCAATTCCCAGTCAGAACCAAAGGCACTACGCTGAAGGACTTGTGGAACGACAGAATACCAGTTTCTATTCCGAACCTCCTCAAGCTCGAAATGGGGAGTTCGAAGATATGCAGAAAACAAGCAATAGCCAAACGTCGGAGGAAGTCCCTGTATCTTCGGAAGCTAGTACCGATTCGCAGTTGAAGAAAGAGCAGCCGAGACTTCAGTGTCAGCTTCAGAAGTTAGTGGACACACAAGACCAAGTGAGCACGGAAGTACAAGAAGACTCCAGTACGGGGGAAGATCGTTCACAAACCACTGACGAGATGACGGTAGATTCGAAACGTGCTCAGCAGTCTGACAAGGCAGACGTTTCCCAAATGGAGCTGAATAACCCGAATTCAAGGACCCTTCCGACTAGTAACACTATGTCAACTACTGGTTCAAGCGACGGCTCCAGTTCTCAGGGTGCGAGCAATACACCTACGACGATGGAGGAAGATAACAACGCAACAGACACTGGTAAGAACAAGTTGGCATCTGAAAAGCCCTGGAAGGAGAGTGATGGCGTTGCATCTGCAAGCACAAACACTGGTGATGACAGCTCAAATAAAGTTGAAAAATCAGAGGCTGCGGAAAACACCTCCACGAAAATCGCAGGCTCCAGAGTGCATGCCTGTACCTGGGAAGGTTGTTCGAAATCGTTCTTAAGGTTGGACCATTTTCGCAGACACATGAAGACACATACTGGACAGAAGCCGTTTGCGTGTACGTGGGAAGGCTGTGACAAGAGATTTAATCAAACTAACAACTTGACTAGACATCTGAAGACACACACTGGCGAGAAACCGTATCTGTGCCCTTGGGAAGGTTGCAACAAGCGTTTAGGCGAAGCTAGTAATTTAACTAGGCATTTACGGTTGCATACCGGTCGAAAGCCCTTCCCCTGTACTTGGGAAGGGTGTGGTAAAAGCTTTGCGGATGCGAGCTATCTGTCTGCGCATATGCGAGTACATGCCAGGAGTGGAGTGTTTAAGTGCACGTGGGAAGGATGCGAAAAGACCTTCGCAGCGCCGAGTTATGTTCGGCGACATCTCAGAACACACACGAACGAACAGCCATATGAGTGTCAGACCTGTGGTAAGCGTTTTAATCAGGGCAGTAACCTGAGTAGACATATGCGCACGCATAAGGCGGGGGATGGATCTAGCGTTGCCACGAAATCGGCATCGTCGGGCTCCAAGTCTGAGCTCACGGACACTCCGCGTGATTCAGCGAAAGGCACTGTTCATCGAGTGAAGAAGGGAAAGGCTAAACCCAAAGTCAAAGTTTAAGATCCCTAGCCCTGTAAACCGAGATGTAAAATTTGAATGGAAATAGTATGAGCAAATTCAAAAGCGAAAGAATTATACAATTAGATTTAGTACGTCGATCAGGCAATAAAGTGCAGTTACTTTTACTGCATCATACATTTTGCCTGATTTTGTTTCCTGAAATATCATATTTAACTGTTGACCAAGCGTTAAAATTTGGTTTACCACAAGTAACTGCTTTCCGCATTTGCATTGTACAATCAAGCTTATTTTAACTGGTCACCTCTATCTTCTTGGTACTATCACCACAAAGGGATTTGCAGCAAATAGCAGAATGTAGATATCTGGATATCATGAATTTGCCTGGATACACCAAGCTCATCACCCATTGGATAGTACTAGAATATACCATCTTCAAGCTTTTTTCTCAAAGGTTATTCAACTATAGTACAAGTTCGAGACTATTCCTGAACGTTGACATATTAAATATATATATGTATATA
>NW_014039930.1:0-9954 GCF_001186125.1 Sphaeroforma arctica JP610
ATATTTATACATACATATGTATATATTAATATAGAAATTTCTGCCACAATATATACAACTATGAAAGAGAATTTGTGGTAAGTATGTAGAACAACGGTATTTACCTATCCACGCATGTGAAAGTAAAATTTTCCGCAGTCTTTCCGATTCGCAAGCGATATATATCCTGCGTGGAATTTATATTCTTGTAATATAAATAGTCATCTACATCAATCGTGCCCACCACATGGAGTTGCAGTACAGGCTCCAACGTATAAGCGTCAAAGGACTTCAATCTGATTTGGACCACGGCTAGAAGAAAAAGGAAAAAAGTGGAGTAGAAAAACAAATAAGTTGGATAAGAGGGGGTTGGCTATAATTGCTGAAAATAACTTTAAAACATTCCAGGCAGAGGTAAACTCTTATTTGGATTTTGATGACCGCCATGTCGCAAGAAATCGTTTCGACTGCGGCGTTTGCTAGTTGCAATGTTCGACTGGTTACTCCGAGCCCCACAAACTATACTAAACGTACATCAAATTTCTTCTTAGGACGAACGTTTAACTGGCCGACGTGTCCATTCTGATATTATAAAGCTGCGATAGAATATAACATATTTCGTAGCATGCTTAGATATCGCGTACGAAATCGAAATAGAACACTCACAATAATCAGTTTTAAAATGTGTGCGTTACTATTATTGTGATAAGCGATAGACGTACGGTATTCCCCATGACCTTTCTGTGTTGCTTTGATTGCTTCTGCTGCCGTATTTAAAATAGACTATACAGTAGAACTCACAATTGAAAAGTTCGTTATGTTTTGTATCCTTGGTATTTAGATGCCATAACTCGTACACAAACAGACACGACACACTCATACAGCGACACAAACACACACGTATGGTTCATATATAAATAAGCAGTGCTAATATGTTTGTGTTGCAATACGCATTTTTCGTGTACGGCAATTAGCCATATTTCAATTTAGGTGGGTAAATTATTATGTCTACATGCACATTCATTTTCGTTGGAGAGGTTATGGGAAGATTGAAGGGAAGTTAAGATTGTCGAACTACCGGGAGAAGCTCGAGGCGAGTCATACAACAATGAAAGACATACGGTGCGACGGTATGGTAATTCGCGACAATGGATACAGAACACCTCTACCATTGGATAGGAACTAAAACTTGTGTGCCATTGTGTGGAATAAAGCTGGTCCAAACTCGTAGTGGTAATATTTGCTGAGTCAGTCTGAGTACTTTCGAACGCAATACCAAGAAGGGTGATGTTATCATCCGCGATTCTGTTTCGGAGCGAAGTCGAATGCTGCCTGATAACATACCACACAACTGATGAATTGAGAATATCCTGGTTAGCCATATCGGGAAGTATCATAGGCGGTACCAGAAGTCTCAGAAGATATGGTCTGTACCGAAATCTGGAAAGAGTACTTCGGCAGAGTGATGAGAAGGGGTATGGAGAACATCAATCTATCGACCAGTACTGGATGGGGATAAATTGGTGTTCACTGTTCATGGGAAAGGTAGATCCCTAGATGTTTGTGGAGAGTTCATAAACCGTGGTAGTCATGCCGATTCTGTAACTGTTGTAGTAAGTCCGGTCTAATTGACGGTAGATCAGGGCCCATCAGAATACGCCTTATTACGATACTGATACAAGCAAAGTGGTAAAAGTCTTATCTCCGGGGCACACTGGACAGAGGCATCCACCAGAATGATAGTCAAGGAATTTGAACAGAAACATGTTGGTTGCTATCATGACACAAAGACGACCGGGGTGTGTCCACAGCAATGGGTAAAACTATCATAGGAGGGTTTGTCTCGGTCCGTGATGGGAAACTCTCACCTTATAAGTCGATAGTAGTATTGGCGGCGAGTCTTGCCTGCTATCTCCTTAGTTCTGAGACGTCGTGTGGTATCATGTCAGATCTGCTCGCGGAGCTTCAAATTTTCTACTGCGATACAGTATGTTATGTTGCAGAGTGTGACAACTACGTATATTATTGTGTCCAGGAACATATGACAAATACAGACCTATGCAATAACTCGTACACAAACAGACACGACGCACGCATACAGACAAATGTACGTGATATATAAATACGGTGCTGGAAACCAGCCGTATAGCTGTGGTATTAACAAACTTGAGTTAATATATTATTTTGTAGAGGGTGTTAAACATTGTAAAAAAAACAGACTACAAATACAGACCTACCTCATATTTCAGTCTCAATACCACAAACAGATCAGTTACAATATTCTCCCTTGTGCATAGGGTGCAAAACAAGATTGGTGTCTGTTGAAGGGCGTATACTTCATGCAGAAACCGTCACTAGAAGGTGTCGTGATGCACAACAAAAATTTATATACAAAACAAGGGGTAGCTTCTGCCCATATGTCTCACCTAGGATACCTAAAGACACTAGAGCTCATGCTAAACTTAGTAATATCGAGCGGACAGCCATAGGTGTAGATGCCAGCATGATGGTACACAAATGAGTGCGTGCTAATACGAAGGTTAATGCTCAAATAATACAAAAAGGTACTACTTCACTACGCCCAGCCTGGCCAACACCTGACACTACGATGCTACATCTACTAGTTTGTCGCTTCCAACTCGTACAATAATAGCGTCTACTGCAAGCATATCTACATCAACTAGGCGAACAGATAAAAATCAGGATTTGACAATGTGACGATTCGGCACATTTTATTTAAACCTACTTCTTTATACATGTTTTGGTATCACATATTTCGTGGAGAAAGTGGCAATATTGAGTACAATTCGGCATATTCCAAAAACGGGTGCGAGACTACGACTTTGCAAGTCGTCAGTGACGTCACTCGTCACATTTCCGCATGACACTGGTGAGTCTTGACTGCCAGACTGCCGACTGATCACTGAACTCTGGAGGGGTGACTGATCGCAATTTGCACATGGCAGCATGAGTGAACCCTCTGGCGACCATCCCTATTGATTCTTCACAGAAACTAAGTGTAGACGCCAACGATTCACCAAGAGGTGCTCGTACTGCCAGATCAATCGAAGTGAATACTGTAGGTCGTTTGAATGTAGCCAAGATATTCGTACACAGTCAAGCATAACATAACACGCACCAGTAACAACACAAATACTTCTTTGAATAGTGCAAGTGGCACACGTAGGAATACAATTCATATTGTAGGCAGCTCTGTTCAAGTTGTAGTTGGGAATATATCGAATCTTCAGGCGGATATAGAGATTAGGGAAGTTGACGTCAATACACGGTCGATAGATGACAATTGTCAAAGTGAATAATCTCCGAGACGTTAACGTATGTGTAAAAGAAAAACTGGGTTTAGGTAGTTTCAGTGCGACGCTACCTCACATTGTACCCAAGACATCTTACATAGATGCCTTTAAACGCTTGCTTCCAACCGATTGAATAACAATTGCGCTCGTCCCGGCAACACATGTCAATATGAATAAGGCAAATAGGAGCGAAATGAACGTTTCAGTAGCTACACGACTCATCATGGCAAAATACTATAGGAAAAAATTCATGAGTTTTGGCCGTTGAATAGGGGTATTTTGGATTCCTACCGTTTGTCGGAGGATTCATGAACTTTTCATGGCAATATCATATACAGTGGTGTCTAGTGTTACGTATGCAGCCAACTACACAAGAGGAGTGAGATGATAAAGGTTTCTAAAACATGAACAAGAATTTCTCGGCGAGCGTCAAGGTGTGCATTCATAAACAATAATGAATTGGGACAACCCCTTCGGATACGCGCAAATGCATTGTCCGCGCAAGCCAAAAGGACATGGTACTGACTAGAAAACCATACCTTATTGTCAAACAAACATGATTTTCCGCTCTGCTAGTCTGAAGTGCGTCCTAAATACCACGGCGTATACTGATACCAAGTTATCTACAGTTAACATAGTACTGTGTGAAGAAATGAGGGTCGTGGTCCAAGTGTATTCCGGGTGAAAGTTGAAAGCATTCATGACCGAAAAGCTATTGTTCAGTGTAGGAACATTTCAAGGAGCGTTTAAGTATAATAGGAGCGCTCCTGAACAGAAAGACTTCTATCTATGCTTCACTTAGTTTCAAGTATAGAGGAATAGGAAGTTGTGGAATAGGTTGGCACTATTCTGGTTCTTGCTAATATTCACATAGCAAGTCATTCAAAGTCGATGTCAAGTCTAAGCCGAAGGAAGTGTCTTGTCGGGCTTCAAGCAGTTCGTACCGAAGCTCTGCGAACCGAAGGTCGAGGAGTACGTCCGAGCGAGGGATGTTCAGGGCCCACCAAACCAAGAAGGTTACGGGAGGGTAACAAAATATTCATCTGGTTTAGTACTTGTGCGTCAAATTCAGAGTCCGACGCAACGGCTTCCTTCAAAGTTTTGTCCAAACATGCTGTGGAGGCAAATCAGGATATCTTCTCGAATTAAATTATCCCGGGTAACACTTTTGCTTGAGATGTCTATTAAATCTAGGCCGAAGTCATCAAGTGACGACGAATTGGTGTAGAGACTGTTAGTGAGAGCGCCGTTTCTCATAGGGATAATAATATTTATTTAAAAAAAGTTAAGTTACAATGTATGTAGGTCTTAATGTATGAACATATGGTGTGGCTCTCATAGCCGTTGTAGTGGTTCGGGAAAGATCGATGGGAAGAAGTGGTCAGTAAATTCCCGTTTGAAGCTTGGGCCAAGTGAGTCGACGATGGAGGATATGCGCTGTGTCAATTCGGGCCGGTGCTGACAAAACACTGATACCATCGAATGTGCCATGTATTCGCTTGCTGACCTACTAAGTAGCGTACCCACTTCTGTGGTACGGATCGGGTCTGCACCGTGTAGTGCCGTGGAATGGGTTGGTGCAGAGTACGAAATACCGAGTAGGACCAAGTTATCCGTCATAATTCGGTCGAGGAGCGAGGATGGAGGTGAGCCAATGCCGCACCAGACCACGGATGCATTCGGTGTGTGCTGGCTGGCCTGGATCGGAAGTATCATAGGCAGGACCAACAAGCGCGATGATTTGGTTTGAACCGAAATTTGGAAGTAGTACTTCAAGAGCGTGATTAGCCGGGGTATGGAGAACATCTGTTGACGTGTCAGAGACGGGTGAGGGTACGGTGGTTCTTTTACATGCTGGAGAAAGATCCAAGGTGTTCGTGGAGGGTCCAGATACCGTGGAAGTCGTGGCAATCCTGTAATTGCTGAAGGAGGTCAGGGCCAACGGGCGGCAGTTTCGGGCCTACCAGGATGCGTCGAATCAGTTGTTGGATGCAGGTAAAGTGGTTGGTGGTGAACTTGTGGCTACCCTGGCAGACAGGGCAGAGACAGCCGTCGGTGCGGTAGTCGAGCAATGTGAACATGTACGTATTCGTTACAATTATAGCACAGAGCCGGATTGGTGTAGGCTCGAGGCAGCGGTTGAAGCTGTCGTGTCTGGCTTGGTCTCGGTTTGAGGTTGGCGGCTTACCCATAACTAGTTGGTAGTAGTATTGGCGCCGGGCCATTGTCCTAATTGGACCAGCGTTTTGTTGAATTATTCCTGATGTCATCACAGCGTTGGCGGAGGGCTACATGGTCGGGTGTACGCCCGCCCGTGGTTTTGTATACAGTTTTCAGGTGAGCATAAATGCTGTACGGGAAGCGCAGTGATGGTTTGTCGTGGGCCCAGGTGGTTTGTGACAGAGGGGTGAGTGGATTTGTGCTGGCCATTGAGTCGAGTTGAATTCCCAGGCAACCTCCGAGGTAGTCTGCGAATGGTCGCGCGGGGAGCAGGCCACAAACGTGGAGTAAGTTTGTTTGATGTTTGGGAAACCGATGGTATATAGTGCCCGTGCTGATGGCTGCTGCTTGGATGAGTGCTGAGTTAAAGCGCTCGAACAGGGGGTCCAACGCATCCTTCCATATAGGCGGAGCCCAGGCAATAATGTTCAGGCCATATGTAGCCGTGGATAGAATGAATGTTTTGAACAGCACCAGTCGGTTGCGGGTGTGTCGCCAGCTGAAGCTATGGAAGCCATAAGCGCGGAAAGAGGCGATACCCAGAGACAATGCTGCAACCAGGGATTCCATATGTCTGACGAGGCTGATCCCTGGTATTCCGTGAGAGAGTGGGAACCCCAGATATTTAGAGTGTTTCGATTTGGCATGTGTGTGTGCGCCATCTTCAGGGGGAGGTAACGTGTGTTCCAAGGTGGGTCTGCAAGCGTCGGCGTGATAAGCTCACCATTTATACGGAGGGTTGACGCCGCGTGTCGCAAGTCAGTAGATCGTACTCGGGGTTTAATGACACCCTGTTCGAGGCCAGATTTGCGTCCCCACGCATCAATGTCATCTAAGAAGGGCTGGAGCGGAACCGATTGAGGGGCTTGGATCCGTGTGTCATCGACAAATAAATAAGAGCGGAGGAGCTTGGGCCGAAATTGTGCTAGCGTGACAGTTAAGGAATCCATGTAAATAATAAAGAGCTGGGAGCCCGACAATTGAGCCTTGTAGGATGCCGTTCGTTCTATGGAATAGAGGCGAGAGCGTGCCGCGGTATGTCACTCGGGTAGGTTTCGGGCATTCCAGCGTGGCGCAGGAGTACCCATAGGCGTGGGAGAGCAACCTTGTCGTATGCCTTAGTAATGTCCAGACAGATGTCGTTCCACTCCTCTTCTACTGTGTCTCAGATTTCATGGCGGCAAGTGCTTGGGTATGACAGGAGTACCGTGATTTGAAACCAGCTTGGGTAGCATGGGTAGCAGAGCCGGGGTGGCTCGTAATCAGATTAAGAAGGCATTTTTCAAAGATGCGTCTGACTATTTGCGTAAGTGTGATGGGGCGGAAGTCGGCGGGGGAGATGATATCTGCATCGGCTTCCTTTGGGTGCGCTGTCAGGAGGCTGCAGTTCAGGGCTGCAGGGAAGGTACTCGCCTTCAGTAGCTCAGTGAATGCTTCGGCAAGGAGTATAATCAGTGGGCTATTGCCGTCGGGGCGTCCTAATGTCCGGCGTTCGGTGGAGCGCTCCACTGTGGCCATAGAAGGAGCATGTGGATCCCGTCGGGGCCAGGCCCCTTATTGGGATAGCGCAGTATAGCCTCCATTACATCGTCAGGGCGTATGGTGGAAGTGATATCAGGAGAGGGTTTGGTATTCGGTGGAACCACGTACGGGTTTGTAGAGTTTAATAGGGCCTCAAAGTAGCCAGCGAGGGTAGCGCCTGTCTCATCGGTACCCGGTATGCAGGGTTGGCGCGGAGACCGTCGGTGGTACGCAATATCTTTGAACATTTGAGCATTGCTTTGGGCGGTCAGACGTGAGCGGAACGAGTGGGTTGGCAGCCGCTGAACCCAGAATCTGTTTAAATCATAGTACAACCCTCCGAAGATTTGTGGGTTAACGGCATAGTGCCAGATGCGGTCGGTTATCCATAGCAGCCCTTCCGCTGGTCTGTGCAAAGTGAGATACGACCGTAGTAGGTTCTGATGAGCCCGGATTTTGGCTTGGAATAGTCGCGCGCGGGATTTGTTGCGTAGGTGAGACAATCGATGACGATATTGGTTATATCCATGGGAGGGGAGGCGTTGGTCTGAGGGCGGCGGCATTGTTGGCATTTGTTGGGGCCGATGGATTTGATTCGTGGGAAGTATCTGGAGATCGAGTCCAAAGGTGTGGTCACCACAGATACCGTAGTCCGTCAGCTTATAAGTCTGGAGGGAGGCGGGGGTGGTAGGCCGATGATACGGATGTTCTGTACCAGTTGAGCCGCCAGCATAGAGGTAGTCCAAGTGCCACGTATTACGCAGGGTAGTCTCAATCCTTTTCATACGTAGTCCGTGACTTGTAGATGCGTGGCCATACTTCCGGGCTTTGCCACGCGACATCTGGTTCGAAATCGCCAATCTCGGGGGGATTCATGTATCGCCTGACGTCTTCTTCAGTAAGTGATTTGAGTGGAAGGTAGAACACGGCCATATGAACGACAAAGCACGCAAAGAACACCGCGTACGGTGAATAGTGTACAAGTTGAAAGTTCGATGGGTGGTGTTTGGAAAAGATGCCAATACCACAGTGTGACGGGTGTAAGATATTGTGCTGTGTAGTGTGATGTAGAATATGGTAGTGCGTGTTCGAGCGTATATGATTAAAAAATGTGGTGTTATGCTAGGTTTCAACCACACACATAACATCAACCTGACTTATAATCGATATAACGTTCAAACACTTATCTGTATGTGCTCCGTTGTCCATGTTGAGTCCTTGTGGGTTGAAGAGCGTCATCCTCATTGGTCCTAGCATTGTTCATCATCGGTCAATACTACTGGGCTCTCTTCTTTAACGATGTCAGCCATTTCTATATCGTTGCCTGTCGTCAAAGAGTCAGTCGTGGAAGGTTGAGGCTGTGTATTGGTAACCATCGTGTCGGATGGTTGTGTCGGGAAGACTGTTGGTATATGAAACCGTCCGGGTTCCGCACGCGCTGGTTCTTTAGTGTTTGCATCATGTTTTGCTTGGTAAGCCTTCTGGAGGCGGTCCGCTGTAGATCAGAGGATGTCTGTGTTAGTGGAGTTGACAAGGGAGCTCAGTAGTACATCCATGCTGCGGGCAAGAATTTTTGGCGCTCGTTCATGTGTGCAGCGGACCTCACTCTTGGTGCGGAGATAATGAATTAAGGCTGCTTTCGTAGCGTCGGGATGTTGTTGGGAGCAGGGGTCGATGTTTTCATCAAGTCGCCATTTCCACGT
Organism: Sphaeroforma arctica JP610; assembly: GCF_001186125.1. Lineage (NCBI taxonomy): Eukaryota > Ichthyosporea > Ichthyophonida > Sphaeroforma > Sphaeroforma arctica. Next base: position 8,738 of record NW_014039930.1, read on the forward strand.
AAGTGCTGCATGTCGTTTCACCTGGGCGACAGCGTCGCTAGGAACACAAAGGCGGACGAAACTGGCTGAGCTTCCGCGGCGATTTGGTTGAGATACCGATTTAGACGGGAGATACCAGAGAAAGTGGTAGCGATTGAGGACTGGTTGGGCATGCCAGTAATTTTCAAATACTGATTGGGATGGGGGCTTGCCGTTAGGGAAATTTGCAAGGAAGAAGAGCCATACCGGAGTTATGTCATCCATTCCATGAAGAGTTTTGACCGGCATCGGGCGGCCCTCCACTTTCGTCAAAAGATGCTCGGGTACTGGCGGCTGCGGTCGGGACTGAGAAACTGGTGGGGTCGGGCGTGTTTTAGGGCTCGGGTACTGGCGGCTGCGGTCGGGACTGAGAAACTGGTGGGGTCGGGCGTGTTTTAGGGCTCGGGTTTTCAGGTTTGTCCACTTTTGAGCGGTAGCTGGGAGGCTCACTGCTGCTATTGGGCGCCTGTGACCGCGGTCTTTTTTCTGGCGGAGCAGGCGGGCTTGTGGAGCCAAATCGGAAAGTGTCGGGTGGTTTTTCATCTATAGTTGCACGGGTTTGGGATTTAAGGTCCCGGAGTTCGGATTCGAGATTGTTTACTCTTGCACAGAGGTTAGAGAGCATTTGGTGCATGGTTGATTTCTATTGGTCATCAGTCAAAGGTTCCTTGGAGATGGGCCCATCATTGTTCGGGGTTGGTAGAGCCGGTCCCAAAATTTGGTTGAGATTGGCCTGTAGAGTATTGACCTGGGCAGAAAGGTCTGTGATAGATTTTGTAAGTTCAATTTCCATTGGTCATTGGGCAAGGAGTCCTTGGGGACGAACGCCTCAGTTGGGGATTCGGCCTGGCCCGACATTTTTCGCGGCTGTGGGACTGTGGGTACCCAGGCTTCCTACTAGATTTTTTTTTGTTGTTGTTTGAAAATCCAAATTCCAAGTCTGGTATTTATGTGACTTTTTTGGTGGGGTCTGTGGGTTTTTTGAAAATGGTATTCAGTTCTACACTGGTGACCTGCTGGTCACCGAGATTTACGTTTCGGAGACGCAAATTTGAATCAAAGGTCCGTCGTTGAAAATAAATATGGGAAAGTCGTGAAAAATAAATATGGGGATGTGAAAAATAATTATGGCGAAGTGAAAAATAAATATGGGGATGTAATAAGCCGGGCCTCCACATTAGACTCTATGTATAAACGTG
>NW_014039930.1:11505-20567 GCF_001186125.1 Sphaeroforma arctica JP610
GGAACTTAAGTCTCCTAAATGTGCTCTGAATAGCACGAGGAACTTAAGTTTCTTAAAATGGTTTTTAATGGTTTCATTAATTAAACCTTTTCCATTTAACACATCAGATATTTGGATGAGGCCATTAAAAGGCCCCAGTAAAATACCAAACATAAAAGAGTTGGTCTAGTTCTATTAATAGAGCTTTATTTTCTTTCCAATTTTATTTATATCTGAATACTTCCGTAGCGAGATGGCTCAACCGAATATAGGTTTCTAAGGACTATTAACGTTACCAAGTTGATCCTCCGATAAGCCAACCAGATGTGCCAGTCTGATGAAGGCTAAGTCGGTAATTCTTGATAGTGGCATGTATTGGCTAAGACAATAACTAAGGACGTCAAGAGTATTTTTTTTATTTTTTATTTTTTTCTAAAGATAGGATTTTATGAGTCTCTCGGATTCGCCCCAGAATAGAGCGACAACGAAACAAGATATCTTCTCGAATTAAATTGACCCCTGGTAAGACTTTAGCTTGAGATGCCTATTCAATATAGGCCGAAGTCATCAAGTAACGACGAACTGGTGTAGAGACTGATAGTGAGAGCGTCGTTTCTTATAGTTCGCTATATAAATAACTTGACTCAATGGCTACATTTGTAAAAAGAAAAAAAATACTCCGAACACCAGTACACTCTCTACATAGGCCCGATGACAAGTAAAAAACGTAAAACTACTTATCAGCCAGATGGTCCGTTTCAAGGACAGTCGGTCAAGAACCATTCAACTCCAAGATCCAAGCCAATAGAGGATCCTTCAACGAATGAGTGATCCCGAGGCTGCTGTTGGTCGTAGTCTTGTTCTCATGAAGGATACTAGATTACCGGATACTTGATTAGCATCGAATTGTGTGCGATTTACTGCTGAGGTCATATCGCCGTCGGATGCGATTATATGTGTTTCAGGTACCAAGTTTTCACTATTTGATGCGAATGTCGCAGATACAGCAGATATACTAAAATAGTCGTTAATGATGATCTCGAGACAGCGATCGCTCGTATCAAATTGCCGGATAGTATTGTAGCATCGAAGTGTGCACAAGTGTCTGCTGAAGTTATCTTATCGGAGTCGGAGGATAAATCATTACCGGCACTTGATACAAATGAGCGTTCGCAGTTGGCCGCCCCTCCACACGGCAAGAACAGTAAGGATATAATCACGAGTGCTTCGTATGTATAACTTTTATTGATCCAACTATCACTAACTCGGTCTGCATGTGTGAGCCACTTTACAGCACCGTAAACATGATTCCAGATTATCAACTGCTCCTCGCTAGGAGCTACTGGAAATTTATGTAAGTGATAAGACCTTACACATTGGTAAACCCGCTGATACTCTGTGTAGATTGAACGTCAACCCACCAAATTCAGGGCTGGAATGAGAAGAAACGTGCGTTTAACGATGTCAAGTCGAAATCGCAGTCGTTGATGTGTAGTGGGCTATTATGCAACCGTCTCAAGTTTACCAAACAGACTCGAAAATGTACCTATTGCGTCTGTTCGCCGCAAGATACTTTATGCGTTGAATGCTACGTAGAGCACCGAGTTGAAAAATATAGGTTTCAGTCGATACAATAAGATACAAATTGACACAATATGAAATAGTACAAACTGTAAATAATGACAAGAAGCAAACGTATATATGCTTTTAGACTATATTGAAGAGTAATATAGCCATCGCATAACACGAAGTTATCAGCATACACGATATTGTTATATTTAAAAGATATACTCGTCCGATATGATTTACTATCATGGCTATTGATTTCTAGTATAAACACACATATATCTATTTGTTCATCTGACTAAAGGCTTTCAGTCCAGCTTGGAATTGAAACATTTTTATTGAAATATTTGCGACAAAGTTATGAGTAAGAAGCAAATTAGTTCACTTGTCTGGTAGACCTAAAAAGCGGCAACTACGGGACATCCGAACCGCCCATTTATTCGCTTTTGGAATATACACATTCTGGCGTGCTATTGTACTAGGTGGGAGACAAATAATTAAAGTACAAATATATCTTTATTTCAGACCTCACCTTTGATGTTATACATACGACGTTTGTGCCAGTGTTCAACCACTTGGGCTGGCCAGGGTAAAATTCCAATTGGTCAGTATGAGAAACCTTCTGCGGAACACTTTAATACTTTGATACTAGTCTAGTTGACTTCTCTGCTAGTGATTGTCAAGCTGGTTTTATGCTTTTTTTGCATTAGCTGTGACTCGCATAGGCGCAACTCTTTTTTTATAGAATTTTGCGTATAGCAAACTTAAAAAACTCTATATAGTCGGTTGAATAGTTAAATCAACTCTCGGGAGTGAGTTAAAAAAATCCGATTAGCTCTCGGAAGTAAGCTAACTCTATTAAAAACCTCATATATCAAAAAGAGGTTTCTTGCTGTAAAATCTGGTATGAGACCTGTAGTTTCAGCGCTGAAGGCTGTAGTATGAAGGCTGAATTTTTCAGACAAGATTGTCTCTCTCGTTTGTTGAAACTTAAAGATTGAAGACGAAAGTTTGAAGCTTTAGTGCGTCAAATTGTTTGCAACTGTGGGGTTGGCCGTCCTCTGCACAGAAACAGGCATCGCAATTTCGCGGGAAGAAAAATTCTGAATGTTTGGCCACGTAGGCCATACAGTATACACTGCCAGTGTTCTGAATGCTTGGTGAAACCTTCCTTCTGCCTCTGGGTCTTTTATTTTTGGCTTTGGGATTAGCCATTAGACTTACTCTTGGACATGGGAATGCGCCACTTATATGTTGCGGTCCAGCTGCACTCCCTGGCACCATGCCGCCATGTTGTGCTTCCTTTTTATTTTACTGCATTCAATTTGATAAATTTCTCAAACGGTTGATCGAAGAGCAGAGAAGTATTGTTTACCAATAGTCCCTTTATTAGTATGTGTCTCATTGGTGGCTACGGGGAGCATTTAGCACTGATATATCTCATCGTCGGTACTCCATGACTCAAAACATCTATTGATATAAATTCATGGTTGTTAATCTCGAGGGTATACCATAGTTTTAAAACAGCTGGCCTTTATACAACTGCAGTAAAGCCTTACAGTTATTTTGTGTAACAGGAATTATTTCTCGAGAGCCGTAAAGGAAGAGGTGAATATTTATTAACTCAGCGTTGCCTGAAATATTAGCACATTAGTAATGATATGCATCACATCAATAGAAAACGATATTTAGAGGTTTGTTCGTTCTCTAAAAATTATTTTACGGTCGAGACACTTGCTGGGCCAGAACTTCGAGGTGAAACTAGAACAGATTTACGGATTTTGAAAGGTTCCACCAGAAAATGAAAGAGTCACAAATAGCTGCTGAGATTCATGGCGACAAGGCGAGGTCTCATGGTAAAAAAAACGGTCTCCTTTTTTTTCCAGTGCTGTATGCCATTGGTCCCATGATATATTAGTCATACACGACAAGTTTTTATCCTGTCTCTATTCTGTTCTATAGATAGTAATGTCATAAGCTAATGAATGACAATAATTGCAAGGTAGTCGAGTCAATGGGGATAGTAGCTGCAAATTTGAATTTCGTTCTGGTTTTCCACGATGATGATCATTTCAATGTGCTGGTAATTCTATGATTAGATGCGATAGTTAAAAATATGGTCAGACAAGGTACCACTGCAGCTCTGAAAGTCGTATGCTGGAGTATGGATGAGAAGACAAATCGAATGCACGACATCTGTCGTAGCAATGGGAACTCCCGAATTGCTTGGGGGATGATTGTAACTGGACACAATACATAAATGCACACCCATAGCTCGGGACGCTTAGTGTTATTTTTTTATCGTGCACGATATTTGCTGTTTCAATTTAGACCGATTTTGACTATAATTCTCAACCCAATTCTGTGAGTAACAAGTGAATATCTGTGGTGGTCTGAAAATTGTGTTTCAGTATTTTATTAGTATGGATCCATCTAAGCGTCGAGTTATTGTTTTATTTCATCGCATCTACTATGTACAGGTGCACACTTGCCAGGGAAATCTTAAGTATGGGCCCAATATACTGTGAGAATTTTTACGTTGAAACATATTTGTTTCATCTTGGAAAGTTTCTTTGGTAAAACTCAAGAACTAATGTACTCAATGAAGTGTTATGTATATATCGAAGCTGTCTTTTTAAATTTTTTTCAAGAATAAGATTCTACGACATTTTCATAACTAGAATGATAACCCGATAAATCCAGTAAATTTTAGTGTGATTTAAAGCAATTTGCTTCGAGGATTATATTTTTTTCTCTTATTGGGTGTCATATACACAATTGATACTAATCAGCCAATCTCACGTGTTCGCGTATGATTTGACGTTTCCAACGATCCGGATATTTTCGGCGCGTGAAACTGAAAAGGCGATCATTGAGCACAAGTAAACTGAGATGGACGAAGATACACTATTCGGATTGGCATTGCCATACAGCCATCGACGATCACAAAGGAATCAAATCTGTTGATTCTTGGGAGACACTGTATAAGCCATTCATCTCGACGGACTATTTGATATAGAGCACTGCTCGGCTGAGCGCACAATCAACATTGCTTCACGTCCAATTTTATTGTCACTAGTTCGCTCCCGTCCATTATCAAGGTGGTGGTGCTTCAAGGGAGTCAGGCTAAGTCGACAGTGCAGATGTTATGCGCATCCATAATACCTGTCGTATTCCCAGACGGTAGATTACCACCACCCAATGAACTAGCCTTTTGATATATGCGTCAGAATTGAGTAACTATCACATACCTTACATCATCTTAGATCCAATGCATGCAGAATCAATCACTCAAATATTACAGCGGCTATTCTCTGTTGCGAACCAACCGGTCTAGGCAGTGTATCACTACCCAGATTGAAGTATATATCAGCTCTAGGAATAAGGAATTGTTTACTCGTGAATGGTCCTGTGCAACATTTGTTTTTACCGTATGAATAGCGAATTCTCAAACCAGTGCCACATTGCTAGCCTCGCAAAGGTCGCGAAAACCGTTCTAATGCTTCTCGTACTTTCGCAGCCACCCATTCAATATCGGTAGGTTGGGACGAGTCGTGAAGACACGAAATACTCCTTCGCCCACAGATCAGACTCACTATTGATCAGTTAATGAACGATTGTCATTTTAACCCAAGAATTGTGCGATAGCAGCAGGTGACCCACACTTAATCGTATTCTAGCGCGAAACCATTATAATACACGCTTGAAAAAAACCATACTCCTTTTTGACTCGATTGCTTTTAACTGGCCATCAATGGCCGTCATTCAGTGTTTTATAGAAGCTATAGATTTCGAATAACTAAAGACGGCAATTTTTTGCGGGTTGTAAAGTTTTCCAAAGCGGACTAGGCACCTACACGTACAAGCAATTGCTGTTATTGACTTAAACTAACATTCCCCTAGAACTTAACAACTAAACCACAAAACTTTACCAAATAAATGGCGCACTAAATAGCTATTGAATAAATATGTACTTGTATGTGGTGTATGGATTCACGCAGTCTACAAGTAATACAATCCACAAGATTACGATAAAGAACACATATGCTGTGTTATTCATTAAAAGATGCAAATCAAAACTTGATCTGATACGACACCGAATAAACACGTTCCGTGGAGAAATACATGTACTGTTCTGTATCGTTTTACTCTGGCATGACTTAAATACTACATGAATTTATTTGTGTGGGAATAACTTTTCTTGTTGCTTTACTCATGAGACCATGATCAAAGCTAATAAATACAGCAGAGTAATGGCCGAGGGCGTTGATGACCCAGCACAGAATCAATAGGATCAGGTTTCTAGGGGTTGTACTACAGTGTCTGATCTATCGAGCAGCACGAAACCGCTAGCATGAGACATCTTAGACATCCATTGGGTTGATGATGGCCCAGAAGTTCAATGGCAGACACAAAGCCTACAATTTGGGCATAAACGAAACTGACGGTTGAAAACCTGTTTTGGATCGGATCGCCCAATTGATAACCAAAATAGTCTGAGATTATATTCCGCGGTAAACAGATCATATATTCAGAATATGCATTATTCAATGATCAGAGAATGTAAAAATGACTTCACAATGTCCGAGAGAGAGTTGCGACGACAGTACAGAATAATTTTTTTTGGGTGGAAATAGCATATAGAAATTCGAAGGTATGCAATACAATGATCAACGATAGCTACAAATACAACAGAGCAATGGTTTAGACTTTTTACTCGAGAGCGTTGGTCATTCGGCACACATTCAACCGGATCACACTACCAAATTTCAAACTACATTGTCAGATATGACAAACAGTACGCAATAGATTAATGGAGATACCTTGCATTTCGACAGAGATTTCCTTTGATGCCTGCACACGGATGTGCTCTAGGCTAAATCAGAGGAGACCATTGTCATATTTGACATCACCTGGGGTAGGACGCTACCCAGAAATGCATTTAGAGCATCTTGTACAGATCGACTGAATCTTTACTTTGATAAAAACCCACAAAGATTTTTTATAGAATCAGTCATGTTCAGTAAAGTTAATGAAGCAGTATTCATAGGTACATATCGATATCTGATATCGCACGACACAAAATAGAGTTTGGTTGAGGTCGAATAGAAATTGTCAAGAACCGGGTGCACTAAACTTGTGTACGAGACTTCGGGGAATGTGTTATTAATGCTTTCCTCAAAGTTAATAACTTCGAGAAGAAGGATACTCCTAAGAGGATGATCACAGACGTAACATCCTATAAGCAAGTGAATACTCTTGCTTGTATATTTTAGACGCATCTTAGCTCCCTACACTTGTGATAGTTTACGGCGAACTTAATATACGACGTATGTGTCAAGAGGTATATAAATACGCTCTAATGCGTACATGTATTGGAGTACTCGCAGCATAATCTGTATCGTGTATAAGATGTCACCCCCTACAAAACAATTGCATATGTATGAGTTTTCGTCTCCCACTATACTTTGGGTCGAGGTATATCCACAATATCGCCTACGGTGCCATACATATTCCCACCCAATCTGCTCATCGGCTTGTAACCTTTTGTGATATCCACGACTAGAGAGCCACTCGGTGACTCACTCGCAACCTCCATTTTTACATGGAACATCACCACCTCTCCTATTACCATGGTGGCATTGACTTGCCCCGTCTTTCTGTCCGGAACCTCGTACGTATCCACAAGCTTGCACTCCATGTGAAAAGCTGATTCTTGTATGCGTGGTGGTTTGACTACTTTGGAGGCTGTGGGAGTCAAACCGGCCACTGATTGTTCATTCGTATCCGATGCGAAGTTCCCGCTGCAGTGGTTGGCGGCGTCTAGGTACCACTCGTTCATTATGTGCACAACGTACTCACCTGTGAGGCATGTCGTTAAGTAAAAATCTCAATAGATATGGTCATAGGAGACAAATACACGAAGGGGCCACAACCTATCGAGTGACATATATGTGGAGTGAGAAATGACATTTATTCACAAACATACACGAATGCTGCAACAGTGCGGGGTAGATAACACCTACAAGAGCGACGGATTGAGAAAAAGGTGCGTGTGGGGAGGGGTGGGGTGACATTCAAGAAATTTGCATAGCGTGTTGGTAGTCGAGCTGAATGAATTAGCATTAGGCACAAAGATACTAAGTGGCTAATCCAAAAAGCGAATGCAGGTAAAACACGAGCAGGAATGAATATTGCATCCAAATAAAACGGGGCTTACTGTAGGTTTTATTGTTACATATATATCTCCAGTAGACAGGTGGTCTTGGAAACAACATTGACACAAAAAACGCGGATCCGCAAACTAGAGTTAATCGGAATACCCCCGAGATCGCACAGTACCATATCACAACAGCAGACCTACCGTACAGAAACCAACAACCATTGAAAGTTGTTAACAACCGCATGATGGTTGCAAATTCCCTTCGGGATTCTGTGCAATATCAACGTATGTGATCTATGTCACAGAAATTGACTGCCTGATCTATCACACAGTCTGAACGACAACAGCACATACATCCAGAGCACATATATTGTGCTATCCTTACAGTGCTATGTCTAACACAGAGTCCAGAAGACTTGCAATGCGTATAACCATGCCATATGGGCCCAAATGAGAGCGTGTTGGTTGTGTGCTGCCGAGTCAGGATGACAATCATACAGTATATACGTGCCTACGACTTGCCGTGAGATTGTAGTGGGTGCCCGAATGATCGCACGGGCCAATACTTCGACAGTGTGCGATGTGGATGATGACAGATATGCAGAAGTGAGATCTGACAACGAAACATTTATGCCGCTGGATAATAAAGCAATATAAGCTCAAGTACCGCACTTCATGTTCTCACATCTTTGCTTGCCGAATGTTTTCATATGAATAAGTCAATTCAGTACTGGCAAACCACATACGGCACACTGGCAGGTACCTGTTTCTTTGATATTCGCCAGGGTGTCTTTGTCGAATCCTTGATCAGCCTTGCTGGAATCTCGTATTATAGAGAACATCACCGTCGGTGGGTGGTGTGAAATGATCGTGAAGTAGCTGAATGGTGCTAGATTGCCGACACCTGTGTATATCAGTGGCAAAATTGTTGTCTTCACTGAGCTATATTCATTAAGTACTGTGTGAAAGTCAATACGGCAGACACAATCGATATGGTGATCAGTTGTATCAACCAGCTACATCCGACAAAGAGCTTGAACTACCCGGTAATAGTTCAGTGTACCGAATACCTCAAAGGAGCACCCCATATTGTTTCTAAAATATTGACTACTTTTACGTGCATCTCAGGAACTGGAGATATTATATACGCCACACGATGACAAACTTCAAAATCCACTTTTGTCATTACTGCTAGAACGATCGAGTATAAATATAATTAAACACAACACCAAACATAAAACACCAAGCACAAATGTATATATACATATATATACATAGATACAGATATATGTGCACGTGCACACACACACACACACACACACACACACACACACACACAACACACACACACACA